>NC_059219.1:32585019-32885019 GCF_020615455.1 Coregonus clupeaformis | reverse complement strand
TTAGGCCGGACGCCCAGTCCTTCAGCTGGCTTACATCCCGCTCCAGGGCCTCCAAGTGGGGCAGGAGACCACCAGGCTGCCTCCCTAGATGCTCCAACAGGATCTGGATGACCTCGCACTGCGCCAGGACACAGGTGGAAAGACAGAACAGGGCAGCCATTTTAGAAAAGAGCTCTACATAGGAAAAGACTGTGAGCAGCTAGATCATGCAGTCATAGACTGGTAGATAGGATTCATTGAAAAACATGCAGGGTGACTGTCCATAAGTTACCCCACACAGAAAGCTGATGTTTTGTGCAAAAAAAAAAAAAAGGGCAACAACACAAATAGCTTAGAGACTGCTTTTCATTTACTAGAGATGCAAGATAGGAGAGAAGCATTTTTTTTTTTTTTTACACTTCATTGAACAAAAACATTTAACATTTAAAAAGATACAGAGAAACGCTGATAAGGCACTTTTATTAGAAAAGCAATACTGCCATAACTGTCACACTCATTTGAATATAAAATGTGTATAAAAAAATTATACAAACTCAACATTTGAGTACCAGATGATATTTTAGTACCTGTCACAATTGTTCTCCTTTCAGACACTGACAAGGCAACAATAATAAAGCAAGGAATATCCTTTACAGATTACAGGAGCAGTGTTTGGGTGCAGATGCTACATTCAGTTGCTGATTTTCAGCAGCCAGTGCAGATAACATTGATCGGTGCCCATATGAGATAGTAGTATGTTTGTGAGACAAGAACTTCAAACCTATTGATGAAACGCATTGCTAAACTTTAGCAATAGCAAGTTAAAATGCACAAATCACACAACGTAGCAATGTGAGGATTTAACAGCAGTTTTTTAAACAAATGGAATGACAGGACCACTCCTTCCCGTGGTTTAAACATGATGACATCACACACTGAGGTCATCATTATGCACCGGCTGGGGTGGCTCATTCTGCTCTGGGTCCTTGACATTTCAACCCTCCCTCTCCCCTTCCCCATCCGGCATCCCAGAATTCTCCTGGTTGTCCTGTTGCTCCTCCCCCCTGCTGAGCTGTCCCAGCGTCTCCTTGACAACGGCCAGCTCGTTCCTCATCTTGAGGATGCTGTTGTGGGCCTGGAGGGCGTCCAGAGCCTGCTTGATGTCCAGGATCTCCGTCAGGGCTTTAAGCATGCTGTCCTCCGTCCCAAACACCTGCAGGGTGAGCTCCTCCAGCCTTCGCTCCGCCACCCCCAGGTCCCCCCCCAGCCTCAGAATGGATCGCACCGCCTCCTCGACAGCCGGGAGGTGAACCTCGCACTGCTGGGCCTGGGGGATGTGCTCCTCTAGCTGGGCGACTAACTCTGTATCTACTCGGAGCAGGCTCCGGACTTGGTCCTCCAGTTTGTGGAGCTCCTTGGTGTTCCAGTCCAGCTGGTCCTGGGCCCGCTTGGCATCCTCGTCCTCGGTGCGGCCCAGGGCACGTGTGTTCCGCCGGGTGCTGTCCTCCAGCTCCTCCAGCCTCTCGTCCAGCGCCCGGGCCCTCTGCTCGGCCTTGTTCACCCGGTCCGTTGCGCCGGCATGCGCCTCACGTGACTCCGCCTTCAGAGAGGCCAGGTCGGAGGTCACCGAGGCCAGGCCCGTCTGCCACGTCTCCGTCACGTTCAGGAAGCGGGCATTGACTGTCTGGAGATCGCGAGAGGCGGAGTTCTCGTCGTCCTGCATCGCCATGACGACAGTATGGAGCGAGGAGAGGTCACGTTCGAGGCGCGTCGCCAGGGAGACGGTGGAGAGAGCCCCCTGCAGGTCGTCCTCTGAGGCGGCGAGCTGCAGCCGCAACACAAAACAGGGAGGGCTGTTTCTGGGGGGGGCTCTGGGATCCTCAGTATTCTCTCTCACACTCACACATACGCATACAAGTACAAATGCATGCAATTACAGGCACACGTTCAGTCAAAAGATGTGTATAACAATTCTAAGGAAGAAATTTGATTTGATCACAGAATTAAATTCAACTGGATAGGCTATACAATCCAAGATGCAAGAATAACTGCAGCAATAAAGAACATAAATAATGCAGACATGTCTGCAGGGGCTAAATAATAAGGGGGAGGGGCCTACATTATGTGACAAGCAAGACAATGACAGTACCAATACACACAATAACTTAAACACACATAACAAAGCATAGATGGTCTCTGCATAATGTTTTTGTGTCCTGTTCTTCACGGGAGAGAGATGGATAGACAGTTCCAATAGAAAGTAAACGTACCTTCTTGGACACCTTGATGACTTCCTCCTCCATTTCAAGGAGACTTGCAGTCTTCCCAGACAGTAGTTGGTACTTTTCTTCCACGTCGGAGAACCTTGCATTCTGCTGCAATACCACCCTGTAATGTAAGGGGGAAAATAACGTAATGAATAGGACAACTCAAACATAAAATGATTAATTTCCTCATGTTTGGTCTTACCGAGATGAAAGGAAATAGGAATTATCCATAAGCACACGGACCTTTATAAGCGCTGAAGATTTTCAAATGTTTGGCCTATACATTTTACATTTTAGTCATTTAGCAGACGCTCTTATCCAGAGCGACTTACAGTTAGTGAGTGCATACATTATTATTATTTTATTCATACTGGCCAGGGTTGTGGGTTCGACTCCCATGGGGGGCATGGGAATCGAACCCACAACCCTGGCGTTGCAAACGCCATGCTCTACCAACTGAGCTACATCCCTATGCAAATGAATAGGCTTACTTTTACTTACCAAGTAAGCAATATGCAAACTATCAGTGAAAGCAGACAAGTTATCGTTTTCAGATCCAGGGAGGACGGCGAGGAGCTTTTACTTTCAGCCAATCTATTTCCTTCCATAGCTTTTGCTGTCTTTGCTTCATCTTCGGAAGTGTACTTTGATGTTTCAACCGGTTCGTCATTTTGTTTCTGAGCCGTGGTCTTCTTCCTTTGCTTCATTTCATTACTTGACATTTTTGTAGCCTGCAACAACGTTTCGACTTGCAGCTTCCTTTTGCCTTGCTAGGCCTACTTGCAAAGGAATTGATTCAAAGTAGCGGCTGCGACTGCAAGCGACAATGGCCCACAGCTCTAGAAGTTTCGCAGCATATTAGCACAAGAAACTCCATCCAAATTCAAGTTAAATGCATTAGTTCAAATATGAATATAATTTAGAATATTTAGGTATTCCAGAGAATCAAATAAACCTTAAATAAAAGTACGCTACTTGCCAATGCATATAAGCAAGTCTACATATCCCGTAAATGAATTGATCACTTGAACGCTCCTTGGAATTTGGGAAAAAGAACAAAATGCCAGCCACGTAGGCGGCTGACGCCTGACGCCTGAAAATATTACAACGTGCTGCCCGTTAGTAGGCCTAGGCACTCTGATTTCAGCGTTCTGCAATAGACCGTTTGAGGACATTATAAACATTATAAAAACGGTGCGTTATCTCAAGTTTTCAACATCTAATTAGTATTAATGAGGATAACTGGGATGACACAGAAAAATCCCAAATTGAGTAGAGCACAGTTATGAGCGGACAACTTCATTCATGCAAAGGCACAAACAAATACACACAAAAAGGGGGGTAGCCTAATGGTTAGTTTATTTGGCATTGAGTAAATTACATTTAATCAATTTACATACAGTGCCTTCAGAAAGTATTCACACCCCTTTACTTTTTCCACATTTTGTTGTGTTACAGCCTGAATTTAAAATGGATTAAACTAAGATTGTTTTGTCACTGGCCTACACACAATACCCCATCATGTCTAAGTGGAATTAGGTTTTTCGAAATGTTTTAAATTAATTAAAAATGAAAAGCTGAAATGTCTTGAGTCAATAAGCGTTCAACCCCTTTGTTATGGCAAACCTAAATACGTTCAGGAGTAAACATTTGCTTAACAAGTCACATAATAAGTTGCATGGACTCGCTGTGTGCAATAATAGTGTTTAACATGATTTTTGCATGACTACCTCATCTCTGTACCCCACACATACAATTATCTGTAAGGTCCCTCAGTCGAGCAGTGAACTTCAAACACAGATTCACCCAAAGACCAGGGATGGTGTATCAATACACCCAGTCACTACAAAGATGCAGGCGTCCTTCCTAACTCAGTTGATGGAGAGGAAGGAAACCGCTTAGGGATTTCACCATTAGGCCAATGGTGAATTTAAAACAGTTACAGAGTTTAATGGCTGTGATAGGAGAACACTGAGGATGGATCAACAACATTGTAGTTATTCCACAATACTAACCTAATTGACATAGTGAAAATAAGGAAGCCTGTACAGAATATTCCAACAAGACACTAAAGTAATACTGCTAAAAACGTGGCAAAGCAAGTAGCTATTAGTCCTGAATACAAAGTGTTATGTTTGGGGCAAATCCAATACAACACATTCCAGAGTACCACTCTTTCAAGCATAGTGGTGGCTGCATCATGTTATGGGTATGCTTGTAATCGTTAAGGACTGGGGAGTTTTTTTAAATAAAAAATTAACTGAATGGAGCTAAGCACAGGCAAAATCCTAGAGGAGAACCTGGTTCAGTCTGCTTTCCACCAGATACTGGGAGATGAGTTGCTTACTAAGAAGACAGTTAATGTTCCTGAGTGGCCAAGTTACAGTTTGACTTAAATCTGCTTGAAAATCTATGGCAAGACCTGATAATGGCTGCGTAGCAATGATCAACAACCAATTTGACAGAGCTTGAAGAATTTTAAAAAGAATAATGGGCAAATGTTGCACAATCAAGGTGAGGAAAGCTCTTAGAGACTTACCCAGAAAGACTCACAGCTGTTATCGCTGCTAAAGGTGATTCTATCCCCTCCTCTCTTCTCCAGACCATTTCCGGAGACCTTCTCCCTTACCTCACCTCGCTCATCAACTCATCCTTGACCGCTGGCCATGTCCCTTCCGTCATCAAGAGAGCGAGAGTTGCACCCCTCCTCAAAAAACCTACACTCGATCTCTCCAATGTCAACAACTACAGATCAGTATCCCTTCTTTCTTTTCTCTCCAAAACTCTTGAGCGTGCCGTCTCTAGCCAACTCTCCTGCTATCTCTCTCAGAATGACCTTCTTGATCCAAACCAGTCAGGTTTCAAGACTGGTCATTCAACTGAGACTGCTCTTCTCTGTGTCACGGAGGCTCTCCGCACTGCTAAAGCTAACCCTCTCTCCTCTGCTCTTATCCTTCTAGACCTATCCGCTGCTTTTGATACTGTGAACCATCAGATCCTCCTCTCCACCCTCTCCGAGTTGGGCATCTCCGGCGCTGCTCACTCTTGGATTGCGTCCTACCTGACAGGTCACTCCTACCAGTTGGCGTGGCGAGAATCTGTCTCCGCACCACATGCTCTCACCACTGGTGTCCCCCAGGGCTCAGTTCTAGGCCCTCTCCTATTCTCTCTATACACCAAGTCACTTGGCTCTGTCATATCCTCACATGGTCTCTCCTATCATTGCTACGCAGACAACACACAATTAATTTTCTCCTTTCCCCCTTCTGATAACCAGGTGGCGAATCGCATCTCTGCATGTCTGGCAGACATATCAGTGTGGATGTCGGATCACCACCTCAAGCTGAACCTCGGAAAGACGGAGCTGCTCTTCCTCCCGGGGAAGGACTGCCCGCTCCATGATCTCGCCATCACGGTTGACAACTCCATTGTGTCCTCCTCCCAGAGTGCAAAGAACCTTGGCATGACCCGGTGACCCGATCCTGCAGGTTCATACTCTACAACATTCGCAGAGTACGACCCTACCTTACACAGAAAGCGGCACAGGTCCTAATCCAGGCACTTGTCATCTCCCGTCTGGATTACTGCAACTCGCTGTTGGCTGGGCTCCCTGCCTGTGCCATTAAACCCTTACAACTTATCCAGAATGCCGCAGCCCGTCTGGTGTTTGACCTTCCCAAGTTCTCTCATGTCACCCCACTCCTCCGCACACTCCACTGGCTTCCAGTTGAGGCTCGCGTCTACTACAAGACCATGGTGCTTGCCTACGGAGCTGTGAGGGGAACGGCACCTCCTTACCTTCAGGCTCTGATCAGACCATACACCCAAACGAGGGCACTACGTTCATCCACTTCTGGCCTGCTAGCTCCCCTACCTCTACGGAAGCACAGTTCCCGCTCAGCCCAGTCAAAGCTATTTGCTGCTCTGGCACCCCAATGGTGGAACAAGCTCCCCCACGACACGAGGACAGCGGAGTCACTGACCACCTTCCTACACTTGAAACCCTACCTCTTTAAGGAATACCTGGAATAGTATAAAGTAATCCTTCAACCCCCCCCCCGTGTGCTCGGTCGGAAATTCGGCCATGACTTGGTTATTAGCTTTAGATAGCTGGCCAGAATAACTTACCTAGCAATAAATAAATAAAATGCTGGTATCGAGTGACTCTCAGGCTGTGTTTAGGCAGGCAGCCCAATTCTGATATTTTTTCCCACTAATTGGTCTTTTGACCAATCACATCAGATCTTTTCACATCAGATCTTGGTCAAAAGACCAAGTAGTGTTTGACTTTATGTTTTGTTTTACCCCATATGTAACTCTGTGTTGTTGTTTTTATCGCACTGCTTTGCTTTATCTTGGCCAGGTCGCAGTTGTAAATGAGAACTTGTTCTCAACTGGCTTACCTGGTTAAATAAAGGTGAAAAAATAAAAAAACTGACGATTGGCATAACAAGAAAAAAACTTGCTGATGCACTGCCAAACTTTGAAATTGCACCTTGTGTATTCTACTATTCTAACTCCTAACAGTAAGTTTAGACCCGACTGTGTTCCTAAATTATATTTTTTTTGGTGGAGGGCTCCCTAGCTGATGCGAGACCCTAAGCGGCCGCTCATGCTGCTTATTGGTAGGGCCGGCCCTATTGTAGAACAGATACAAATGCAACCAAATTGATATGTTCATAAGGCTAATAAGAAAATGTCAAATTACTGGAATATGGGAAATGTGTAACAATTTGTATTTGCATTATAAGTGAGTGAAATGCATCAGAGCGGTATTGGAAAGTTCAGGAAAACATCAGGGAAGATAATCAGGTAATAATTGTGTGTACAACAAAAATATCTGCATTGTTTTCAATTGCGGTTTTGTCACCGTCCCTTCTAACGTGTCCTGCGCGGCTTGTGAGCGTTGTAGAGGGAAACAGACAGAGGTTACTCACGAACGGAGGAGGAAGGCAAGACAACAGGAATGATGTATTATTAAACAAAATTATGACAAGTTCACAAGGCCCCTGATGATGTGAGGCCCCAGGCAACTGCCTGAGTTTCCTAATGCTAAATCCGCCACTAGGGACATGCAAGTCCAGTATATATTTTTATTCTAAAGCAAAGTTTATTATACACAGCAGCTAAAAATGATACACACCTTGACTACACAAATTGATGGATGGATGGATTTCTAAAGAGCTCATGTCCATAGATGTATTTGTTGGTAAACAAAGAGATTTGAAATCAGATGCAAAGCTTCAGGTGCTATACTATCAATGTACTTTCAAGCAACATTTTTTTTTTTTTTTACTTGCAGGTTCTAATAAAAATACACAAAAAGTAACTAGATCTTCCCATAATTTACATTGTTAAGGCATATGCACATGTATCCTAATTCTTTGGATTACATAGTAAGAGATTGAACAAAAGCCCTGGTTGGTCACTGAATTACACGCTATACAAAATCCAGATTCAAATGGGTAACGTTACATCTTAATTAAATATATTTGACTTCAGTGTTAAATCTCAACTCAGAGTTGGAATTTGTAAGGATCAATGAGAAAAATATGGTGCATAAAATGGTCAAGGAGTTAGGTAGGTGGTACTAGGTAGCCACAAATACCTCCAGCAACATCCAGTTAGACTTCTAGCCAATCAACTCAAAAGAACAAAACCACACCATACATAAACCCCCAGAATATAACCCACATATACCCAGTGTGTAAAAAAGTTCAGAGGTAATTTACAATGAATCTGCTCAGCAAAGGGTCAGAGGTTACCCTTCACTAAAAACATAGTGCAACTGTTGTTGACATGAGTCAGGCCCTTGCAAGGGCAGCCAATGGGTCCTTGATCACAGAGGGCCACGTCTCCTTTCCTTCATAGCCACAGAAGGGTGACATTATTGGATGGGTGTCCTGTGTTCCTCTCATAGAGGAATGTAGTCACAGAAAATAGAACAGGTTATTTGGCTGCGTTTAGACAGGCAGCCCAATTCAGATCTTTTTTTACACAGATCTTTTCACATTAGATCTTTTTCAGAGCTGATTTGATTGGCCTAAAGACCAATTAGTGAAGGAAAAAAAGAAAGATCAGAATTGCGCTGAATGTCTAAACGCAGCCTTTGAGAGTATTGGGACAGTACATTAAGATACTACTCCTTTCATTCATCTTAACTGATAGCCAAGAGTAATATGGAGAATATGTTTGGCTGCTGAGAGGCAGACCAGATCACGCTACACTGAATAGGACCGTATCCTACCATAGTGTGTCTACACACACACAACATTATATATTACACAATGACAACACAAAGAAATCCCTGTGAGCATTTGGTCCTTCAGTCAAGTGACCTAAGTGAGTGACAGATGTAAGTACACTTCTAAGCTTAAGGGCACTTTCAAACCAATGCAACCAATGCTTCAAAACCACAGCAGACAGCTTTTTTCAGAGAGCAGTGTACAGGATACAAGTGAATGAAATGGCAGATTTACACTACCATGTCCAACAGATGAGATGGGGACATTTTGTTGCACCCCATCCTGACTAGGGGTCTGTCAACCAATGTAAAACCTAACAATGTTTCTCCACTTCACCATACCCTGCCCCCAAACACACATTCAGTGGACAACCCTGAATCGGCACACGCAAAACACGTTGCAGGCATTTTGGTTTGATGGCACCCTAAAATTGAAGACATGTATCCTACATGGCAACATCTCTCTGCATTTGGCAGGTAATTAAAACAATACCCATCAGATTAATTAACTAAATGATTTACATACTGCATGTCGAAAAAGACAAGCTCTCACGCTACCAGAACATACCTTCATTGCAAATAGCTACATAAAAACCAAGGTGACCAAGATGGAATATGATTCAATAACAATTGCACAGCAGAAAAGGAACACAAAACCTAAGTCCATACCATAATGTATAATAACAAAAACATTATTTTGGATACCACTGATATAAACATATTTTAATATCAAAACCAAAAGGCCTGGAGACAAATGAAATAAGCTGCGGAAATAAGTGTTCTTCGTAATGAAATGAAAAGCATTTTCTTCATACATCTACCTCATAGAGGACGTTGTTTCGACATAACTCCAATGTAGATAATGTCGTTTTTATTCAAATAGCTGCTATATACACACACACACACACACACACACACACACACACAGACACACACATATATATATATATATATATATATATATAGCTATAGCCTATGTTCTGGCCTACACAATGTTGCTAATTCTCTCTCTCCGCCCATCTTTCTCCCTCTCCTGCATGGCTGAACTTGGTACGTGTCCATCGCTCGTCAGGATGTTTATCGACTCCAATACCCAGGGGACCTAAGAGATTGTGTGTGTCCTAACACAGGACTCACGTACTGTAGTGGTCCTGAAACAAAGAAGATACACAACAGGTAAGAACCTACCGCTTACACTGTACCAGTTGTTTGAGGAGTGTTGACGCTGCATAATCAGGTAACCTTTAAATAAAGTTTCCCTTGTATACAATGTACTTTGGTAACCAGTATGTTGTATCTAGCATGCCTTTAACATTTACCAAATAGTCACTGATATTGTTGTTACTCTGCACTTACATAGTAATTACATCAAGAAACTGGATTTCCAATTGGAAAATTGATAATATAAAAAGGGTCTTTATGTTGAAATTGCCTTAAAGTCACAGTAACGCATTCACTTCAGTATGTGGCTCATGTGGGAGTCAATCTGCTGCTAGAACCAAGCTCCAACCAACAGGGCCATCTGAACCACAAACCTGAATGGATGTGACTACTCCACTGGCCATGACCGACAGCCTCCCGGCCGCAGAGCGGACCCCCAGCTTCAGCTGGGACATGTCTGGAGCACTGGGCAGGATGTTGGTCAGACGATATGAGCTGGCTGCATGGGGCCCGGAGAGAGAGGTGGTTAGTAACATCAGTGGTGGTGGCAGTTGCTTTATAATGATCGTTCTTCTGATGGATAAATGGTGTACACATGCAGGGCCTGGATTCATAAAGCCTCTCAGACTAGGAGTGCTGATCTAGGATCAGGTCTCCTGTCTAATTCATTATGACCTTAAAAGGCTAAACTGATCTTAGATCCGCACTCCTACTCTGAGATGCTTTGTGAATACGAGCCCTGGTGTTCACTTGAACACTTGGTTAAATGTACACTTGAAAGTGTGATTATATGAATGGTTAAGTTGTGGCGAAATCCTGCACGGAGCCTTCACCGTGCGCTGCCACTTTAAGAGCGCATCAGCAGTCAGAAGGAAATAAAGATAGCTCTTCCGGCTCTCTGTGGGGAGCTCTCGGTTGGCGCGGCAGTTTGATCGTGTGTGCAACTCTGCAGATCTCATGTTTATTTTCAGCGTGCTTAGCTGGTAAAGTGTTTAAGTCGATCGGCGGTGTTACCGCTCTAGGTTGTAATCTTTTGGGAACACACCCACACCCATTCATACCCCCCAGCTCACTCCTCCACTGCACTGGGACGTAATACAGAATATTGCAAATCCTCCAAGATTGATGACTGGGTTCTTTTTTAATTGTTTCTAAGAAGTGGCCTTTAGATTGCTCTGCCATTATTCTTGTATGAGGTATTATTGGTTGGGTTCCCCCTGTGCTGTAACGTATGGATCTTCTCCTTTCTGTCCACTGGCTATCTGGCCAACAGGCTACAGTCCAGTAGTGCTACTCTATCTATCCTACTCTTTTCCTTTGGGCAGGGTTAATACCTGCCTGGCGCCCCAACAAACATCTTTATCTTTACCCCTCTAACAATACCGCTACAACGTGTACACTTGTTGGCTTCCCTACCAGTCTGTTTCTTTGGGTCATCAAACAGGTCAGCTGAGCTGATGGAGTTGCTCCCAGAGAACCTCTCCAGGCGAGTCTTCGCCTCGTACTGCATGGAAACAACCACATTAATACTTTATACTACAAATGACATACCTGATACTAAACAATGAACATACTGTTACACATAGGGGTTTTACTGTAACAGGGATTTTCAGGTGGATAAAAAGGACAGTAGTTGTAGATAATATCAATCAAAAAGCAAAGTTGCAACAGGGAGACACAGCAAGAACAGAAGCAGCCTTCTCTGAAAAATACCTTAACACCGAATGAACTGTAAACACCAGCCTGAGAGGCTTGTAAGAATGTCACAGACTAGCGTTAAACTTTAACCATAACAGTCAACACTGGCAGACATTTGATACTGGCAGTTAAACAGGTCAAAAAAGGTAGGAACATTCGTACAACAGATAATTATTCAAATAATTTTGCATTACAATTACACTTTTTTAAATGTATTTCTTTGTTGTTGTGTGTCCCGTGACAGTGTGCCTACCTCAGAGTCGTCCTGCTTGCCAAAGTACATGTCAGAGGAGATGGCCTTGACATCTCCAAACTTCTTGCGGGCTTCACCTGAGTCCGATACAGGGACTGGGTCTGCTTTCCGCCGGGCTGCAGTCCTGTGTGTGTATGAGTGAGAGAGAGAGAGGGAGGGTGCATTCAGTGAACAACTGCAGTGAGAAACTTGAAATATAATTTCAAAAATAGTGGCTCAGGGGACTTATACGGCCAAAATAAAATGTTACTTTTTCACATGCATCTCTGTATTTTCATCCCTGGAAATCAAACGGTTATATATAGTACCTGTCGTCCTGTGAGGAACTCTTGGTGCTCAGGTAGAAGTCTGGCTCCTTGCTCTCATTCCTCCAGCCAGACTCCCCAGTCTCACTCCAATTGGAGAAGAACTTGTCAGAGGATTCGGTCGGGTCATCAAACTTGGTCATTGAACTGGTCATCGACATCCTGAAGGGGTTCATATGGAAAAGAGAGCTCAGTCTAGATTGATTTCGTTTTTTGGACGAGTCAAATCCTGCCAGATCATAGCCTGGTCCCAGATCATAGCCTGGTCCCAGATCTTTTTGTGATGTCTTTCCAACTCCCATTACAAGACAACACAAATATCTGAGACCAGGCTAGCCATATTAGTGATTACTTCCAAGAAGGAATGACAGAAGGAATGATCCATTGCTAAAGTATTGGAACGTGGCCGGAGTTTGTAGGTGGTGTGGTCACCTGGATGTAAAGGAGCCTTCGTCGGTCTCCTCTTCCTCCTTCTCTGTGTACCTCCGGCTCTTAGTGGGCTGCTTGGACCCCACTGGGCTCTCCTGCTGGATGGTGTGCATGTCTGACAGCACAGAGTGAGACACTCCACTAGAGGGAGATACAGAGGGGGAGGGAGGGACACAATGGAGTCAAATAATAATCATAGTATTTGTTACCACAATATCTCCAATGGTTACAACATGTTTCACTCCCAATAACAATGTAACTATTTTAGATCAGTGTTTCCCAAACTAGGGGTCATGACCACATGTGGGGGTCACCTGATTTGAAAATGGGGTCGCGAGAGAAAATTCGAACTTGGTTCATTGAACCAGGGTTTTGTCAGTTTAACCTCTGTTGCCGCTAGATGTGGTTGTAATAAACAGAGTGGTTTGTTTTCTTCTTACAATGTGTCTCTATCTTTTGAACCGTTTAAACTACAAAATATTATGACCGGGATTGGGCTCCCGAATAGCGCAGTGGTCTAAGGCACTGCATCTCTGTGCTTGAGGCGCCACTACAGACCCCCTGGTTCAATTCCAGGCTGTATCACAACCGGCCGTGATTGGGAGTCCCATAGGGCGGCGCACAATTGGCCCAGCGTCGTCCGGGTTTGGCCGGTGTAGGCCGTCATTGTAAATAAGAATTTGTTCTTAACCAACTTGCCTAGTTAAATAAAAGGTTAAATAAAAAAATTAAAAATAAAACAGAGTCACTGAAAGATAAGACTCCCAGGAACACGTACTGTTTCCCTTTACTAGCCATTAGAACTGAGTGGACAAGACCAGGCACTACATCAGACTGGGGGAAAAAGAACATCAATGATGATGTTCCTTTCTACACAGAAGACCATACAACATTATTGCCTGATGATCACCTGAACGTCCCAATACCTTTCTGATGCATTTCAGTCACTTCAAACCATAGTCTTCAGATTGAAATACTGCCCCAAATACTGTCTGACTGATTTCTAAGACTGTCATAGCGCAAACTAAAAAAGTTAACATTGGCTGTTGACTACATAACATTTTTTACATGGTGGGTTCGCAAAATGGGGTTGCGTGCCCAAAAAGTTAGGGGTGAGTAACTTATCCCCTGCAATGTAAAGTACCCCTTTAAACTATGCTACATAGGCCATCTGTAAAAAGTGTGTTTATAAATAAACTAATCCTCTTATCATCACCACCACCATCAATTCAATCCCCCCCACCTCCTGCTGCCAAAGCCCATGCCCAGTCTCTCAGCCTGTTCCTTCTTCTTCTCTCCCATCCCCTTCATCTTCTCTCTGTTACTCCTCTGCTGCTCCTCCAGATCCTTATAGGCCAGTCTCATGGAGGCACCACTGGAGAAAGCGAGAGAGAGTTTGAGAGAGAGACTTGTGTGTGTAATGTTTACTATACAGTTCTCTGTCTCAGGCCAATAAAGCCCATTTTAATTGAAATTGGAGACAGAGAGACTCACATGGATTCCCCTGCTGGTTGGGGGCGGTTCTTGGTGGTGGTGGGTGCTGTATCTCTCTCATTGATTTTGTCGACCGCCTGTGCTTTCTTCTCCAGGTCACAGAAACTCTGTTTGCTCACCTTCTTACCCCCAAGACCACCTTTCTTAGCGCCCAACTGAGACAAAACACAGGACACAGACGTGAATACGTGCCTACTAATCTACTGACAAACAACATCCATAAGAGATGTATACAGTCTATTCACACTAAAGCACCCCCCCCCACACACACACACAAACATAGCCCAATGCAAGTTAAGCATCACCAAATTCACTCTTAATCACATTCAAGAGCACAACACACATAGGTACCGGGAGGAACATTTCCTCCCTAGTCCACTTTCATAGAGTACATACGGTTTTCTTGGCCCCTGCTGGTTTCTTCTTGAGAAGAGAGGAGGACTCTGTAAGGGAGAAGGAACAGTGGGCATTAGAAATACAGTTTATAGAAACTGCTAAGAGCTACTGACCCAGGCTCAGATATTTATTGTTCTCCTAACGCTTAAGGTTCTAGTTGAGTATATCTAGTCTCTAGGGCATAAGCTCTTGGTCCTCTTACCTAAGGCTTCTTTAGGAGACACACTTAGCACGTCAACACTGGGACCCTCTGTATTACCTGAAGACAGAAAGAGTTGAGGGCATAGACGACATGGACACACAGATGCAAGTGTATATGTGTGTGTGTTTCTATAGTGTAAATATTGACGTAGAGGTGCACCATTTTTGTCTCTCTCGGTTTCTTTTGTAGATGGTTCCTCTACTGGGGTGGGGCTTAGATTCATCTGGGCTGAGCTTGTTATATTAGGCTGGGCGGAGCTATGATCATCAGGGAATGCCTGCTAAAATACGCAAGGTAAGGACAAGACCATGTAAACAACATGCACACACCCATAATCTTGTACAATTTCAAACAAATAAGTATTAACAGTCACACACACACACACTTAGGGACGTGCACACACACACCTGTGTGTGCATACTGAAGAAATCCTCCTCCTTATTGACGGGAGATGTTGGAGAGAGGGGGGCCTGGCTGTCCAGCCACAACTGCAGGGAAACGAAACAGAGGATTCATTGGCATCTATAAGGACCTAAGTACACAATCATTCATTCATGTTGATGCGACACGATTATGTTGTTAAAAACAGTATAACAAGTAACCAATGTTGACTAAATCCATTTTTGCCCAGTGGAACGTCTGGAAGGATGTGTGTGGTACCTCAGTGCCGAAGCGCCTTGTGGCCTGCGTGGCCGAGATCTTGATCTTCTCGCGGTATAGCGCAGCGGCTCGGCTGTTGTACTTGGTGTTGGCGGCGTTGGACGTGCAGCCTTGCTGGGCAAAGAAGGCATTCTGAGAGACGGGGGGAAACAATGGTTTGAATTATACATTGGTCTGTAATACAAAGGCGTTATAATAGTTCTGAATATTGCATCATAATATTGCATACATCATACAGTTCTCATAGAAATAATGCTCACTCATGCAGTCACAAACATAACTACTAGTACAACCCTCTGAGCGCTTAACAACACAGCAGGTTGGGATGTGGCTGCCCACCAGTCAGGGTCTCCGTGGATAGCTTTACTCACCGCGCTGGCGTTGCCGCCCACCTGCATGCATCGCACCTGGTACCAGGACCAGTTAGAGTCCAGCTCAGTAGACCTGAAACAAACAGTACATGGTTCTGATTCTGAACACTCCATCAGGCCATAATGTGTCTAAACTGCATGTTGTATGAAGCCAATGGCCCTGTCCAGAAACAACTGCTAGCGCCTACCCACTAGTGTAGATCTGAAAGAACAGGATAGGTCTAAGTAATATAGCAGTTAAACATTAGACCCATCCAGTCCTGACAAGTGCCTATGGGGTAGGCGACAAATGTTGTTTTTCATTCATTGCTCCTTACCTGATGAATGACAGGTGCACTCCTAATGACCTGTGTGTTCCTGAGCAGTCTATACAGAGAAACACTCCATAGGTGATACTGGCCCAACTAGGATTCTTAGCTGAACAGTCAAAGCACGCCTGTAATAGAAAAGAAGTTAAGCAACATGTGAGTTGAATACAGACAAGGTGTTCGCTGTCCCCTTTATGCAGTGATAAGTCTATGGGGACATTGATAAGCAAGTTAATATGAGCGCATGCCAAATAGATAGCGAAACACTAACAATGAAGCAACCCAGTAGCGTGGAGGTCTGAAGTGCAAAATATTGACCTCATACTGTATGTATGTATGTATATATATTTTGTATATTACTATTCCTTTCTTGTCTAAACAAATCGTTTTTTTTTTTTTATTGCCTCTACTTGTCCGCATATTAAGAGAAGGCCAACATTTACCAAAATTAGATTTAAGCTAGCTAGTTACAAACGTTGCAATATAGTGTAAACAATGTTTCCAAAAAAACTTTACGATGCTTGCAGTTGCAACATCGTCGCGTTTAATGTAGGCCTAAACAGCAGACGGAAACAGCTGGAATCGACAGTTTATGAGCAGAAGGTATTGTTTACGTCGGTGTGAGGTCTTTGTGGTGTCCACGAGTCAACATTTACCAGCGATCTATAATTTAGAATAAATACACTGACGGTAATGTAATGGACTGTCCAACCAGAGTTCTTAAAGTACCATCTTTGATCCAACTGTCATCATGCCACATGACAGCTGGCTCGGCGTGGCTGTCCAGGATGTCCTATGGATCGTTCTATTTAAACTGCGCACGCTAACAAATTATTTCTTAAACACTGCAAAAACCTCCTTTGGCAGTAGGATGTGCAATGGGCATACGTGGTTCAAAGCTTTTCCATGTGCATTTGTTACGACACCTTCCCTTTCCCAGCAAAACAGTGCGACGTGTCATTTTTCCCCTCACTCTGAAGCTAGCTAGCTACTTCCTAGTTAAAGAACGAGAGCATATCAAGACACCGCTTATCAAATCTCACCTTATTCGTAGAAAGGGAACGTAGTCGTTTGAAAATGGTAGAAATATCTTGCTTGGTGGGCTCTGACATATTTCCACCTGATAGGTAAAGTTTAGCAAATTTGTTTCCCTTGGAGTCAAAAAGGATTCCGAACTCTTGTCATGGGTAAAGGCACACGTCAGAACGATACATTTTTTGGCGCTGCTCTGATTGGTCAGCAAAAACACGTGGGCATTGCTATTGTAACACGGAAGTCTGGGTAATGAAGTTCCATTTCTTTCTATTATCCTTGACATTATGTTTAATTGAAAAAAGAAAAGAAATGACAACAGTGAAACTTCTTTCGTTCAATTCATTTATAATGTATGCTGTGGGATAACATTGACAAATTGAGTTGTGCAAGTAATATCAAACCAAATCTATCTTCCCCTCGAAATGCAGTTGTAGGCATAAAATGTAGGTGATATTTCCAGGAGCATCATGCTTAAACACATTGTTGTGAGCGCATTCTTTAGCAAACACTAATGTAAGAGCCATAACATCAACTCCCAATATGAGAAACATATACTAGAGATGGGAATTGGGATAGGTCCTATACCATATATAGTTTGCCAATACTGGTAATGCACATGTGGTGGAGTTAAGGGTGTGTGTGTCAATCATTCATTAACTTTGAAAAGAAAATGAGAAAAAATATAATCTGTTATTTGTCAATTACTAATCATACATAGGCTATGGCCCCTCTGGAGAAAAATTGTAATTATATTTACAAATGCAACAAGACAGCAAATTCGCAATAAAACATACAATTGTACAAACTGATTTTTTTTCCTAATCACAGCATTTCGTCTGACAGAGAAGAACAAAAGCACTCAAGGCATCTCATAAATTAACAGTCTTCAATTACCAAATAAAAACCATCACAACTCCCTAATCTTTAACTGCTTAAGTTGTTCGTAGGTTCCTCGCTATTTACATGCAAACATACTTTTATTAAATCGGACCCTCTAGTTTGTGAAAAACTGTAAAAACTGTGGTTTTTATTGCTGAACGTGTAACATTGTTTTGCTGGCACAAAAAAAAAAATATTCTCCCAAAGCTTTGAATTTGACATCCAGTGCAAGCTGGGGCTAAAGCTCCTAACTTCAAGTGAGACACCTTATTCCCAAACATTCAGTGTTGAAAGAAAAAAATAACATTCACATGACGTAAAAATCTACCAACAGAATGTGAAGTCAATTGTGTGAATAGCGGTTGTCACAAATGGCACCCTATTTCCTTTATAGTGCACTACGTTTGACCAGAACCCTATGTGCCCTGGTGAATGTCCCTGATACTAAAATGACCAGCAAACGTGTACAATCAATAGGTGAGCCGATACAATCAAACAATTCAAGAATATACAATCAATTAAGGCTGAGGGGTAAAGGTTACAGGAAAACTTAGCAGTGAGGGTGAGTGCATCACTTATTGATAAAATGTGGGTTGGAGCAACCTGGTATCAGAGCATTTAAGTTAAGAATAATATGAAATGCTGAGACCCAGCTGGTTGGAGACGGTGGAAGAACTGGATAGAATTAATCGTATCGGTTTCTCTCATTCATCAACTATTCAATGAGCAAAAAAGTATAATTCTAATCAGATTTAAAATACAAAAAAGGGATGAGACTTGACAAATGTGAACTATAGGCATCATATACAATGTTGTTGTGTAAAGCCTCATTGTTCTGAACCGGCACTGCCATGAATCCCAAGCCCTTCACTCAAAAGATTTGAAAAAGTCTAAAATAAGAAAACGGGTTGTTGGTTCTGATATTTCAGACAAATGGCTTTCATAATGTAAAAAAAAAAAACATTGATTACTGTCAAAAGGATGGGGTGAAGGACGCTCAAAACAGCGCAAGAAATAACATGCAATTGCAAATTCCCCCTATTTCGACACAAGGCTTCCAAATCGGATCCTGGACTCCAAACTGGTGTTACAATAGAATCAGATCTATAGAACTAAAAATATGTATCACCAACTGTCTATGGCAAAAATGAATTAAAGAGTCGACCGAGAGATTGATTGGAGACCTAAAAGTAGTTTCAAATAAAATCAAATCTAAAATGTAGGACACATGTATATCCTCTCCCATGTCTGTTCACATCTTTTAAATCTGTTTATTCCTTCAAAGTCTTAATAACTTCAAGCTACAATTGGATAGTTACATCTTTTCAATATCTTTTTATATTTTTTCTGTAACAGTAATGGCTTTAAGTAACATGTGCTTTTGTAGCTGGCTTTAGACTCTGTACTGGGTGTCCCATCATAAAAGTTGACAATGAGAGCAGGCCGTAGTTGTAGGAAGATTTGTGTTTGTGCACATGGGATCCAGGAAGATAAAACAGAGAGAGCTTCATCATCATACTCATATTCGACGGGCAAACCCCTTCCTTCTGCTACCCCCCCCCGCCCACAGAGGGGTGAATGCGAGGCCTGCCCCGCCCACCCTCCTGCCTCATCTCCTCCTCCACTTTCTTTCTCCTCATCCTCCTCTCTCTCTTTTTCCTCCTCGTCCTTCGCTCTGTCATTACTGGATGTCTTCTACGTAGTTGGCGGGGTAGAGGCCCACCACGCCATCTTTCAGGCGCCCTCTGCACCAGCCCTGGTCGTCCTCGTTTCCTATCTTGGTGAACTCCTCGCCTTCAGGACAAAAAGGAGAACAGGGAGGAAGGGACAGATTATTATGTGAAAAGATAGTGGTAGATAATGAGCATGTCTTTCTGTTGAGCAGTTTCAAAAATTATTTGTGACTCACAATTCAGCCTCACTCACTTTTCTCTGTGTTCTAATGGTCATAGATAACGGATCTGACAGGACATGGCAAGTAAAAGAAGACTGGTGGAGACATCCAGTCCTTTCACTTAGCAGTGGTCATACAGGGCAGGGGACTCTTCACTCGCATATTCTTTCAAGAATTCTCGCAGTCACTCACACACAAGCACACACACACACCTGCTTTGAAGCTGAGTTCATCCTGCTCCTGTCCTTCGTAGTCGTAGATGGCGCGCACGGCCACAGACACCACCGAGGACGCCGGCTCCACCTCAAATGGGTTCCCGTCGCCGTTGGCGTCCTCCATGGAAAACGGGTTCACCCCAGTCTCCTCATCCGACCACTCCTGCGACTTCTCCACACTGCTGGCGCTAGACGGACACAGAGGAGCCAATCAATATAAGGGACATTTGAAAATGTCACTTGTCAATCATGCCCTGCTCACACACTGATTGGACAATCCAGCATGCCAGGCGAGAGAAGCAGGAACAAAAAGAGTTAAGAGGGCCCGGGAGAGGGGGGCATAAAAACAACGACACCAATGTAGAGTACAGCACAACACGTAGAAGGCCCAGCAAATGCATCTCCGAATCCGCCCGGATACATAGACTGTAAGCCTATAGGTTTCTCCCTTCCACTCTCAAATCAGCCAATGGGGGAAAAAACATGCCTTTTTAGGAAACCAATGCCGTGAGGTTTTGTTGGCGAATGGATTTGCGAGTTTGCTTTGACACCACTTGGAGTGGACACACAGACAGAGTGCTGAGGTAAGGCAAGGCAACACAATGGCACAGTGACACGAGTGCAGTACAAAAGCATGGTTGGAGTTCACCCCATCCACCACTGGAGGGAGGTAGATGTACAGTAATCAGATGAACAAACACCCTTCTTCCCCAGTCAGAGAAAACCCATGAAACACACACACACATCCTCAGGTTACAGTCAGACCCTTGCAGCTGGTACACTCAAACACCTTTGGCATCTCATAGTTCCTGCTTTATGCCAGAGAGACTGAGACACACACACACTGTTGATTTTATGAGTGCCGGTTTCTCTGTCCGGCCTTGAGTCAATATCAGACCTGCTATAAAACAGGACCCAATATAGGTTTATATAAGTTCTAGACAGGCTTTTGTTTAAAGTCTAAATTCTATAGAAATTGTATTTTTAAGTTCCAACTTGCAACAGATCTGACTGTACAGTAACCACAGACAGGAAAAATACACACACGCACGCGCAGAAAGGATGCTCTGCAGGACTTGGCAGTTGGTACTGTTAGGAGTAATGACTAATGTAGGGTTGGTGTGATCGCTCACTGAGAGCCCATGCACAGTAACACAGCCTGCAGCTAGCCAGGGATAGGGAAGGAGAGAGGGGAGAGGGAAGGAGAGAGGAGGAGAGAGAAGGGAAGGAGAGCGGAGGAGAGGGAAGGAGAGAGGAGGAGAGGGGAGCAGAGGAGAGAGGAGGAGAGCGAAGGGAAGGAGAGCGGAGGAGAGGAGGAGAGCGGAGGGAAGCGGTAGAAAAATTTAAAAAAGAAAGGAGGGGTGAGAAAAGAGAGCACGAGAGAGGGAAAAGGGAGGAGAGGAATAAAAGAGAGAAGTAATGGAAAAGAGGAGGAATAACAGGAAAGACTGAAGGGAAAAATAGATGGTAGAGGACAGAAAGGGTGTGCCTCAATAGTGTTATTGAAGTGTTTCTCAGGGGTGCACAGTTTTGTTTTAGCCCAGCACTAGCTCACCTGGTTCAACTACTCAACTAATCAGCAAGCCCTGTGTGCTAGTGCTTGGCTGGAACAAACATGTTCAGCCCTGAGAAACACTTGTGTAACACTAAAATAGTAAATTCACCCAAAGACTGAGGGAAAGAGAAAACAAGAGAGGGAGGGAAGGAAAGCAGGGAGAGGAGTGGGTCTCTTTTTCACCAACGTTTTCACTTCCTCCACTTTTTTGACATTGAGCGGACTGCGGTTGTTGTTGTTGTTGACGACAGTGGGCTGTTCCTTCATGGTCTCCTGGAGATCCTCGTCGTCGTCATCCTCGAAGGGGTTCGAACCCACCGGCTCTGTGTTAGTGGGCACAGTCAGGCTGACCACACGGAGACACGGAGAAAGGTATTTGTGACACACACGTACACATACTCGTCCTCATACACACCTTGAATCCAGACAGCTTCGTGACATACCAAAAGCTGAATCGAAAACCTTGGATATGAGGGTTTAGGACATAATGGACACACAACTAGTACACAAGTGACACGTCCAACCATAACCAATCAAATAGACAATATGAGCATTGTGACAACAAACGCATGACAAGTCTGAGGACACTGACGAGGCAACGCTGGTTACGTATGTTTTTTAGACAAAATAAGCATGTTAAGTTAACAAATAAGAAGTGGCCAGTTTTCCATTCCAATTTTCATTCCTACAACATTTATCCACCTTCACCAATTCCTCTTATGCTTTTACTAGCATTTTATTAGTGCTTTTCCCCAGCTGATACGCTCTGGGTTTGAGAAAATGTTCCAATTCTTTGACCTATATAATAGCCCATTTCCCTAGACCAGGGTTCTTCAATTCCGGTCCTGGAGGGCCGAAACACTTCTGTTTTTTATTTCTACCTGGTAGTTAATTGCACTCACCTGGTGCCCCTGATTAGAAGGAGGGGATGAAAAACAGAGGTGTTTCGGCCCTCCAGGACCGGAATTGAAGAACCCTGCCCTAGACACTTCAGGTAGATCTGAGAGGATCAGATTGGTTTCAGCAATATGGCAATAGTGCCATCTTGCCCTCTGATTGGCTAGGTCAAAGCATCACCATATTAGTGACACCTATCTTGAAAAGAAAAAGAAAATGTTATCTAGAGAAGTACCTTGGGTTAGAGACTGGGGGTAGATTTGGAATTCCACACTAGTCTGCTGTGAGAATGAATTACGATGAAGTCACCCTAGACATTGATCTACGGTCAGTTTTGTATTTCTCCCCTAATAGTTAAGGTTAGGATTTGGGGAAGGTAAGCTGATCCTAGGCCTGTGCTTAGAGGCAACTTCAACCAGGAACATTGTATGTTTACAGTGCAGTTGGACCATGGCACGTAGTAGCCATCTGTCCAATCACAACGTTACTGCACTGTGGACAAAATGTGACCACCTTTGACAGTCATGGCGCTACGCTCTCTGAGGTAACCAAATCTCTCAGAGGAGTTGAAACACCAAATAAACACTGAACGGCGGCAACAATGTAACTTTAGTTGGCAGAAGTCAGAAAAAACAGACAGAAGATGTTCACACATTCTTAATGATGTTATATTAGTTCTCAGACCAATACCAGTCTGCTTTTTGGTGATCGGCACAACTGTTCTTTGTAGATTATATATAGGGTAATAGTCGATAGTTAGTCGCCCATAAACAACTTTTAAAGTAAGCAAATTATAAAATGCCCATATAGCAGTGAACTATCCCTTTACGGGGGATAGCTAGATAGATGTACTATCCCTTGTAGTGGTTGGATCTCTGATTTTGCTAGAGCGCAGGAATGTGGACCAACTCTCATAATGCATGAACATAAGGAAGGAGTGAGGTTATACTACGGTCCAGACAAGACGTTCACACTGTTACCCCCTTTTCCTTATATGGCCATTGTTTGTACAGTCTATTGTTTGTGTTGCCGTGAAAATGCATTTCCACTTTGAGTACAACTAATCTTGATTGAAGTGTACAATGGAAATGCGCACACACACACACACACACACACACACTTGTTTTACTATCCTTGTGGGCACCAAACAATTGATTCCCATTCAAAATCCTATTTTCCCTAACCCTAAACTTATCTGAGCCGAGGTCACTGAGTCAAAATGCAGGCAGAGAGCTACTGAGATCTGAAGTCACCCTAGACATCGATCTAGGGTCAGTTTTGTATTTCCCCCCTAATGGTTAAGGTTAAGGTTTGTGGAAGGTAAGCTGATCCTAGACCTGTACTTTGTAGATATATATACAGTACCAGTCAAAAGTTTGGACACACCTACTCATTCAAGGGTTTTTCTTTATTTTTACTATTTTCTACATTGTAGAATAATAGTGAAGACATCAAAACTATGAAATAACACATATGGAATCATGTAGTAACCAAAAAAGTCCAAGTAGCCACCCTTTGCCTTGATGACAGCATTGCACACTCTTGGCATTCTCTCAACCAGCTTCATGGAGGTAGTCACCTGGAATGCATTTCAATTAACAGGTGTGCCTTGTTAAAAGTGAATTTGTGGAATTTCTTTCCTTCTTAATGCGTTTGAGCCAATCAGTTGTGTTATGACAAGGAAGGGGTGGTATACAGAAGATAGCCCTATTTGGTAAAAGACCAAGTCCATATTATGGCAAGAACAGCTCAAATAAGCAAAGAGAAATTACAGTCCATCATTACTTTAAGACATGAAGGTCAGTCAATCCGGAAAATTAAGAACTTTGAACGTTTCTTAAAGTGCAGTCGCAAAAACCATCAAGCGCTATGATGAAACTGGCTCTCATGAGGACCACCACAGGAAAGGAAGACCCAGAGTTACCTCTGCTGCAGAGGATATGTTCATTAGAGTTAACTGCACCTCAGATTGCAGCCCAAATAAATGCTTCACAGAGTTCAAGTAACAGACATCTGAACATCAACTGTTCAGAGGAGACTGCGTGAATCAGGCCTTCATGGTCGAATTGCTGCAAAGAAACCACTACTAAAGGACAACAATAATAAGAAGAGACTTGCTTGGGCTAAGAAACATGAGCAATGGACATTAGACCGGTGGAAATCTGTCCTTTGGTCTGATGAGTCCAAATTTGAGATTTTTGGTTCCACCGCCGTGTCTTTGTGAGACACAGAGTAGGTGAACGGATGATCTCTGCATGTGTGGTTCCCACCATGAAGGAGGTGGTGTGATGGTGTGGGGGTGGTTTGCTGGTGACACGGTCAGTGATTTATTTAGAATTCAAGGCACACTTAACCAGCATGGCTACCACAGCATTCTGCAGCGATAAGCCATCCCATCTGGTTTGCGCTTAGTGGGACTATCATTTGTTTTTCAACAGGACAATGACCCAACACACCTACAGGCTGTGTAAGGGCTATTTGACCAAGAAGGAGAGTGATTGAGTGCTGCATCAGATGACCTGGCCTCCACAATCCCCCGACCTCAACTAAATTGAGATGGTTTGGGATGAGTTGGGCCGCAGAGTGAAGGAAAAGCAGCCAACAAGTGCTCATTATATGTGGGAACTCCTTCAAGACTGTTGGAAAAGCATTCCAGGTGAAGCTGGTTGAGAGAATGCCAAGAGTGTGCAAAGCTGTCATCAAGGCAAAGGGTGGCTACTTGGAAGAATCTTTGAATGTTTGAAATATATTTTGATTTGTTTAACACTTTTTTGGTTACTACATGATTCCATATGTGTTATTTCATAGTTCTGATGTCTTCACTATTATTCTACAATGTAGAAAATAGTAAAAATTAAGAAAAACCCTTGAATGTGTAGGTGGGTCTGTCTGTCTGTCTGTCTGTCTGTCTGTCTGTCTGTCTGTCTGTCTGTCTGTCTGTCTGTCTGTCTGTCTGTCTGTCTGTCTGTCTGTCTGTCTGTCTGTCTGTCTGTCTGTCTGTCTGTCTGTCTGTCTGTCTGTCTGTCTGTCTGTCTGTCTGTCTGTCTGTCTGTCTGTCTGTCTGTCTGTCTGTCTGTCTGTCTGTCTGTCTTGTCTGTCTGTCTGTCTGTCTGTCTGTCTGTCTGTCTGTCTGTCTGTCTGTCTGTCTGTCTGTCTGTCTGTCTGTCTGTCTGTCTGTCTGTCTGTCTGTCTGTCTGTCTGTCTGTCTGTCTGTCTGTCTGTCTGTCTGTCTGTCTGTCTGTCTGTCTGTCTGTCTGTCTGTATATATATATATATATATAAATAAATAAATAAATAATACTCGATAGTTAGTTGCCCATAAACAACTTTTAAAGTGAACAAATTATAAAAAAATGCCCATATAGCAGTAAACTATCAATTTAAGGGGGGATTGTTAGATAGATGTACTTTCCCTTTAAGGGGGATAGCTCGATAGATGTACAGTCGTGGTCAAACATTTTGAGAATGACACAAATATTAATTTTCACAAAGTCTGCTGCCTCAGTTTTTATAATGGAAATTTGCATATACTCCAGAATGTTATGAAGAGTGATCAGATGAATTGCAATTAATTGCAAAGTCCCTCTTTGCCATGAAAATGAACTTAAATCGCCCAAAAACATTTCCACTGCATTTCAGCCCTGCCACAAAAGGACCAGTTGACAACATTTCAGTGATTCTCTCGTTAACACAGGTGAGAATGTTGACGAGGACAAGGTTGGAGATCACTCCGTCATGCTGATTGAGTTAGAATAACAGACTGGAAGCTTTAAAAAGGATGGTGGTGCTTGAAATCATTGTTCTTCCTCTTAACCATGGTTACCTGCAAGGAAACACGTGCCGTCATCATTGCTTTGCACAAAAGGGGCTTCACAGGCAAGGATATTGCTGCTAGTAAGATTGCACCTAAATCAACCATTTATCAGATCATCAAGAACTTCAAGGAGAGGTTCAATTGTTGTGAAAAAGGCTTCAGGGCGCTCAAGAAAGTCCAGCAAGCGCCAGGACTGTCTCCTAAAGTTAATTCAGCTGCGGGATCGGGGCACCACCAGTGCAGAGCTTGCTCAGGAATGGCAGCAGGCAGGTGTGAGTGCATCTGCACACACAGTGAGGCGAAGACTTTTGGAGGATGGCCTGGTGTCAAGAAGGGCAGCGAGGAAGCCACTTCTCTCCAGTAAAAACATCAGGGACAGACTGATATTCTGCAAAAGGTACAGGGATTGGACTGCTGAGGACTGGGGTAAAGTCATTTTCTCTGATGAATCCCCTTACCGATTGTTTGGGGCATCCGGAAAACACCTTCTCCGGAGAAGACAAGGTGAGCGCTACCATCAGTCCTGTGTCATGCCAACAGTAAAGCATCCTGAGACCATTCATGTGTGGGGTTGCTTCTCAGCCAAGGGAGTGGGCTCACTCACAATTTTGCCTAAGAACACAGCCATGAATAAAGAATGGTACCAACACATCCTCCGAGAGCAACTTCTCCCAACCATCCAAGAACAGTTTGGTGACGAACAATGCCTTTTCCAGCATGATGGAGCACCTTGCCATAAGGCAAAAGTGATAACTAAGTGGCTCGGGGAACAAAACATTGAAATGTTGGATCCATGGCCAGGAAACTCCCCAGACCTTAATCCCATTGAGAACTTGTGGCCCAGAAGTTAATTGACAGCATGCCAGGGCGGATTGCAGAGGTCTTGAAAAAGAAGGGTCAACACTGCAAATATTGACTCTTTGCATAAACTTAATGTAATTGTCAATAAAAAGCCTTTGACACTTATGGAATGCTTGTAATTATACCATAGTAACATCTGACAAAAATATCTAAAAACACTGAAGCAGCAAACTTTGTGAAGACCAATCCTTGTGTCATTCTCAAAACCTTTGACCGCGACTGTGCTATCCCTTGTAGTGGTTGTATCTCTGATTTTGCTAGGGCGCAGGAATGTGGACCAACTCTCATAATGCATGAACATGATAAGGAAGGAGTGAGGTTATGCCCTTTTCCTTATATGGCCATTGTTTGTAGTCTATTGTTTGTGTTGTCGTGAGCTGTGAAAATTAATTTCCACTGTAAGTCCAACTAATTTTGATGGACACACACACCCCTTCACCCCTGTAGACACAGACCGTACTGTAGAAGTGACGTGACAGAGTACGTGTCTCTTATGCTGGTAGTGCGAGGCAGACCCATGTTTGGCAGTATGCACATCTGATGGATACCAAAGGGTCAAATGCTTTGCGTGCTTCACATTCCTCTTATTAACTCCCCTCTTCTCCTCCAGTGTCCACTAACACACACACTCCCCCAGTACACACCCTACACACACCATGGGGCATGTTTGGAGTCAATTCACCAGTGTGCAACCATTAAACAACCATTGTGCAACCGTTACAGTCAGTGGGGCAGCTCTGTTTTCTCAGGGCTTGTTACAGGAATGTTTACTGTGACCATGGCAACAGCTCAGTGGTGAAAGACGTCATTCCAAAGGCTATTCTCCGGAATGCTTTACCAGCGCTCCCGATCAGCAGCAGAGAGCCTTGTTGTGGAGGAACAGTAACTATGATGTTTAGATTTAGAAGTGGTGTGTGGAATGTTTGTGTGTGTGGCAGTGGTAAGAGAGTATTGGAAGCTACATTCTTTCACTGGCCTTCCGACATGTTTGTTTATCTACTGCACCTTGATAAATGTCTTCCCACTTCCTGACAGTGTGTGTGTGTGGTTACCTGCTGCTGCTCTTAGCTGCCTGCTGCTCTTCCATTTGGCTGATGCCCGTCAGGGTGACTCCATCGGAAGGCTTCTTCTTAGTCTCTCGCCGACTCAGTGTACGGTTCAAGTCTATGGACCAGTCCTGTGACACACACACACACAATTAGTCATGTACCCTTGGACACAGATGAACATGATTCACATGCTCAGCTCAACGGATTCAGCATCAATGTTCAAACATTAGTAACTAAAACTGCTTGTCTTAGCAACAATACTACACTAAGGACAAGCATTTAAATAATGCACACACTTACACCCAAGTGCACACTCATTGGAAGTTTGATGCTCTAACACACACACACACACTCACTAGGTAACGTTAGCCAAACATTTCTCAGGCTGTGACTAAACACTGAAGACCAGGGCTGTGGAGTACTGAGTGTGTGTGTGTGTGTGTGTAGTTAAGAGAAACACATCCATCACCATTAAGACAGACATAGCACCGAGCCACCACACACCTCCACCAGAAGCTAAGGAGTGGGCTTGAATCAAAACATTATCCCAACCAACACCAACAGAACCTCATCCCAACGTTAGGAGAACATTATGCAATGCAAGCCCACAGACACACAAACACAGACACACAAACTTTAACATGGTCCAATACTGCCACTTTATCCCTAGACTTACTACAGCTCTATGGAGGTTACATTTCACTTATAGTTCTACCTTTTCCCAAGTCACTCCCTGTTCCCACAGATATAATAAGTTTGCTGTTCTCGAAGTTCAAAGGTCAGTCTCAGGGCCTGACTGGTGAACCCAGAGAGTCAAATGACATCACACGACCTGGCAGACATCATGTGACCCCCTGCAGGGTTCATAGGGGCTGACACGAGGTCAGAGGTCACCACGGGGTGAAAGGTTAAAGAGAGGAACTCTGAACGAGAGAAGGATGAGAGAGGGAGTGTTCTGGAATCCAGACGTCCAGGAAGACATAAACATCCATAGGATTAGACAGGGGGAGGAAGGGAGGGGGCAGTCACACACACATCCCCACACGGGTCATACTCGACAGACGTGGTGCAGAGGCCATTCATCAAACTTGTGTGTGTGTGTGTGTGTGTGCACGCGTGCACTTCCTTGTGTGTTTGCAGGTGCTCCTCGTAAAGGATTAGGAGGGCCAGAATGGGCACACAGAAACCGAACACACACACACAGAAAGAGAGAGAAGACGCAAACAGAGGAAGGAGAGTGAGATAAGTGACCCTCCCCCAGGAACCACGGTGATAGAACAGTCCTTCCCATGCAAAACTCACTACAATGGACCTTATGGACCTAGGGGAGCAGGACCAGTCCTGGGGGTGGACAAGACAGGAACATTATTTCCAAGTAAAGAACAGCCATTTAAATAACAGTGCTTTTAGATCCAAAGGAATACATCTAAGCACAGTATTAGTTAGTCTTTGATCATGAAGAGGTGTCTTGTGATAAATGTTACTCTTCATTTAGTGTTGTTTTGATGTGGTGTTTGTGTTATGGTCATTTGAAATGCTCTTCTTCTACTCTTCTTCTTCTACCCTAACCCTACTACCAACATCGATGTCTGAAGAGATTCTACGCAGTCAAATGCTTGTTTTTAATTACTGAATGAACCTACATGAAGTGAGAGTGTGTGCTAAATCAGTGTTTCTTAATCCATACCAGGGGGCACATACACTGCTCAAAAAAATAAAGGGAACACTTAAAACAACACATCCTAGATCTGAATGAATGAAATAATCTTATTAAATACTTATTTCTTTACATAGTTGAATGTGCTGACAACAAAATCACACAAAAATTATCAATGGAAAATCAAATTTATCAACCCATTGAGGTCTGGATTTGGAGTCACCCTCAAAATTAAAGTGGAAAACCACACTACAGGATGATCCAACTTTGATGTAATGTCCTTAAAACAAGTCAAAATGAGGCTCAGTAGTGTGTGTGGCCTCCACGTGCCTGTATGACCTCCCTACAACGCCTGGGCATGCTCCTGATGAGGTGGCGGATGGTCTCCTGAGGGATCTCCTCCCAGACCTGGACTAAAGCATCCGCCAACTCCTGGACAGTCTGTGGTGCAACGTGGCGTTGGTGGATGGAGCGAGACATGATGTCCCAGATGTGCTCAATTGGATTCAGGTCTGGGGACGGGCGGGCCAGTCCATAGCAGTCCATAGCCTTCCTCTTGCAGGAACTGCTGACACACTCCAGCCAAATGAGGTCTAGCATTGTCTTGCATTAGGAGGAACCCAGGGCCAACCGCACCAGCATATGGTCTCACAAGGGGTCTGAGGCTACCTCTGGCAGCAGCACATGGAGGGCTGTGCGGCCCCCCAAAGAAATGCCACCTCACACCATGACTGACCCACCACCAAACCGGTCATGCTGGAGGATGTTGCAGGCAGCAGAACGTTCTCCACGGCGTCTCCAGACTGTCACGTCTGTCACGTGCTCAGTGTGAACCTGCTTTCATCTGTGAAGAGCACAGGGCGCCAGTGGCGAATTTGCCAATCTTGGTGTTCTCTGGCAAATGCCAAACGTCCTGCACGGTGTTGGGCTGTAAGCACAACCCCCACCTGTGGACGTCGGGCCCTCATACCACCCTCATGGAGTCTGTTTCTGACCGTTTGAGCAGACACATGCACATTTGTGGCCTGCTGGAGGTCATTTTGCAGGGCTCTGGCAGTGCTCCTCCTGCTCCTCCTTGCACAAAGGCGGAGGTAGCAGTCCTGCTGCTGAGTTGTTGCCCTCCTATGGCCTCCTCCACGTCTCCTGATGTACTGGCCTGTCTCCTGGTAGCGCCTCCATGCTCTGGACACTACGCTGACAGACACAGCAAACCTTCTTGCCACAGCTCGCATTGATGTGCTATCCTGGATGAGCTGCACTACCTGAGCTACTTGTGTGGGTTGTAGACTCCGTCTCATGCTACCACTAGAGTGAAAGCACCGCCAGCATTCAAAAGTGACCAAAACATCAGCCAGGAAGCATAGGAACTGAGAAGTGGTCTGTGGTCACCACCTGCAGAACCACTTCTTTATTGGGGGTGTCTTGCTAATTGCCTATAATTTCCACCTGTTGTCTATTCCATTTGCACAACAGCATGTGAAATGTATTGTCAATCAGTGTTGCTTCCTAAGTGGACAGTTTGATTTCACAGAAGTGTGATTGACTTGGAGTTACATTGTGTTGTTTAAGTGTTCCCTTTATTTTTTTGAGCAGTGTATTTGCTTTAGCCCAGCACTAGCACACCTGATTCAACACTTCAACTTCCTATGGGAGATAAATTAACAGAGTGTAGTGCGGTACAGAGTAATATTGAAAGATAATTGTGTCCATTCTATACCTTGCTTTTCCATCTGTTGTTTTGTAACATGGTTTGACACCAACCGAATAATACTCCATGACTTTGTTTTGACAGTGATATCAGTTCCTCTTGGATAGAGCTTGGTTACGGTCTGTGCATTGATAAGTCAGTGTTCGGTACAACCTATAGTCGGTACAGAGCTATAGTCAATGAACAGCATTTTTACATAGGTACAGTGGCTTGCAAAAGTATTCACCCCTCTTTGCATTTTTCCTATTTTGTTGCCTTACAACCTGGAATTAAAATGGATTTTTGGGGGTTTGTGATTTACACAACATGCCTACCACTTTGAAAATGCAAAATATGTTTCATTGTGAAACAAACAAGAAATAAGCTTGAGCGTGCATAACTATTCACCCCCCCAAAGTCCATAATTTGTAGAGCCACCTTTTGCAGCAATTATAGCTGCAAGTCTCTCTATAAGCTTGGCCCATCTAGCCACTGGGATTTTTGCCCATTCTTCAAGGCAAAACTGCTCCAGCTCCTTCAAGTTGGATGGGTTCCACTGGTGTACAGCAATCTTTAAGTCATACCACAGATTCTCAATTGGATTGAGGTCTGGGCTTTGACTAGGCCATTCCAAGACATTTAAATGTTTCCCCTTAAAACACTCAAGTGTTGCTTTAGCAGTATGCTTAGGGTCATTGTCTAACTGGAAGGTGAACCTCCGTCCCAGTCTCAAATCTCTGGCATATTATTATTAAATCTCTGGAAGACTGAAACAGGTTTCCCTCAAGAATATCCCTGTATTTAGCGCCATCCATCATTCCTTCAATTCTGATCAGTTTCCTAGTCCCTGCCGATGAAAAACATGGTGTTCTCGGGGTGATGAGAGTTGTTGGGTTTGCGCCAGACATAGCGTTTTCCTTGATGGCAAAAAAGCTCAATTTTAGTCTCATCTGACCAGAGTACCTTCTTCCATATGTTTGGGGAGTCTCCCACATGCCTTTTGGCGAACACCAAATGTGTTTGTTTATTTTTTTCTTTAAGCAATGGCTTTTTTTCTGGCCACTCTTCCGTAAAGCCCAGCTCTGTGGAGTGTACAGCTTAAAGTGGTCCTATGGACAGATACTCCAATCTCCGCTGTGGAGCTTTGCAGCTCCTTCAGGGTAATCTTTGGTCTCTCTGTTGCCTCTATGATTAATGCCCTCCTTGCCTGGTCCGTGAGTTTTGGTGGGCGGCCCTCTCTTGGCAGGTTTGTTGTGGTGCCATATTCTTTCCATTTTTTTATAATTTAAATGTTGCTCCATGGGATGTTCAAAGTTTCTGATATTTTTTTATAACCCAACCCTGATCCGTACTTCTCCACAACTTTGTCCCTGACCTGTTTGGAGAGCTCCTTGGTCTTCATGGTGCCGCTTGCTTGGTGGTGTGTCCTGAGTGGCGCAGTGGTCTGTGCCACTAGAGATCCTGGTTCGAAGCCGCGACCGGGAGACTCATGGGCGGCGCACAATTGGCCCAGTGTCGTCCAGGGTAGGGGAGGGAATGGCCGGCAGGGATGTAGCTCAGTTGATAGAGCATGGCGTTTGCAACGCCAGGGTTGTGGGTTCGATTCCCACGGGGGGCCAGTATATAAAAAAAATAATATATGTATTCACTAACTGTAAGTCGCTCTGGATAAGAGCGTCTGCTAAATGACTAAAATGTAAATGTAAAATGTAAATGGTGCCTCTTGCTTAGTGGTGTTGCAGACTCTGGGGCTTATCAGAACAGGTATATATATACTGAGATCATGTGACACTTAGATTGCACACAGGTTGACTTTATTTAACTATATATGTGACTTCTGAAGGTAATTGGTTGCACCAGATCTTATTTAGGGGCTTCATAGCAAAGGGGGTGAATACATATGCACTCACCACTTTTCCGTTATTAATTGTTTTGAATTTTTTTAAACAAGTTATGTTTTTCATTTCGCTTCACCAATTTGGACTATTTTGTGTATGTCCATTACATGAAATCCAAATAAAAATCAATTAAAATTACAGGTTGTAATGCAACAAAATAGGAAAAACGCCAAGGGTGATGAATACTTTTGCAAGGCACTGTATTCCTCTTGTCCAGGTGGGATAGGGCAGTGTGCAGTGTGATGGCGATTGCATCGTCTGTGGATCTATTGGGGCGGTAAGCAAATTGAAGTGGGTCTAGGGTGGCAGGTAACGTAGAGGTGGTATGATCCTTGACTAGTCTCTCAAAGCACTTCATGATGACAGAAGTGAGTGCTACGGGGCGATAGTCATTTAGTTCAGTTACCTTTGCTTTCTTGGGTACAGGGACAATGGTGGACATCTTGACGCAAGTGGGGACAGCAGACTGGGATAGGGAGAGATTGAATATATCCGTAAACACACCTGCCAGCTGGTCTGTGCATGCTCTGAGGACGCGGCTAGGGATGCCGTCTGGGCCGGCAGCTTTGCGAGGCTTAACACGCTTAAATGTCTTACTCACGTCGGCCACGGAGAAGGAGAGCCCACAGTCCTTGGTAGAGGGCCGCGTCAGTGGCACTGTATTATCCTCAAAGCGGGTGAAGAAGGTGTTTAGCTTGTCCGGAAGCAAGACGTTCGGCTGAATAATGTGCGCTTTCAGTTTCTGTTCGTATGAAGGGAAAGATAATCTAATAGGGGAAGAGAATCTAAGACAACACCGGATCGCTCTGATCTGGTTGTAATGTACTGAAACTGCTCCTGAGGACATGAAGGACTGACTGACCGATAGGCTGACTAACTTTGTCTCAATCTATTGTAACCTGATTTCTAAAGTTATTTATTTACTAGAGTCGGTCCATGGGTATGGCTTGGAGAACTCCCTCCTTCTTCCTCTCTCAAAGTAGCAGTTTTAATATATTACCTTCAAGTTCATTGGAGCTGAACCATTCGCTCTCCCCTTCTCTCGCCTACCTTCTCTCACCTCACCATGTACCTCAAACTCAGAACCGTTCACTGACACTGAGCCACTCTCTCTCTCCCATCTTTCATTTCCTCAATACTCTCCCAATACCTGTACCTCAAACTGGGGCCAGTTCATTGGAGCTAAACCCCTCTCTCTCTCTCACATTCATCTCCCATCCTTCTCCCTCATCCCTCTCCCCGTACCTCAAACTGGGGCCAGTTCATGGGCATGCCAGGACCGTGGTTGGAGCGGAACCACTTGAGGTCCTCCTCAGCATCAGCAGCAGAGATAGTGTCCTCCAACGTGTGGAAAACTGTCTGGAATCTAGAGAGGTAGAGAACAGGAAGAGAGGAGAGAGAGATCCTAATGATGTCCAATCCCAAATCCCCCCCTCTAGGTAGATCTGGGTTGTAGAGGCTGAAATCCAAATGGACCCTTATCCCCTACTCCCTAGCCACTCCTGTAGATATAAGATAATTGAATAGCAGCCAATCAGAAGGCAAATCAAGCTATGAGGCTTAGAGTGCATAGGATGCAGAGGCTAGGGGTCCATTTGGAATTGATATGGAGACGTGGAGGTTTCTTACTAGTGATTTGTGGAGAGGTGGAGGTTTCTTACTAGTGATTTGTGGAGAGGTGGAGGTGTCTTACTAGTGATTTGTGGAGAGGTGGAGGTTTCTTACTAGTGATTTGTGGAGAGGTGGAGGTTTCTTACTAGTGATTTGTGGAGAGGTGGAGGTGTCTTACTAGTGATTTGTGGAGAGGTGGAGGTGTCTTACTAGTGATTTGTGGAGAGGTGGAGGTTTCTTACTAGTGATTTGTGGAGAGGTGTCTTACTAGTGATTTGTGGAGAGGTGGAGGTGTCTTACTAGTGATTTGTGGAGAGGTGGAGGTTTCTTACTAGTGATTTGTGGAGAGGTGGAGGTGTCTTACTAGTGATTTGTGGAGAGGTGGAGGTGTCTTACTAGTGATTTGTGGAGAGGTGGAGGTCTTACTAGTGATTTCTGGAGAGGTGGAGGTGTCTTACTAGTGATTTGTGGAGAGGTGGAGGTGTCTTACTAGTGATTTGTGGAGAGGTGGAGGTGTCTTACTAGGGATTTGTGGAGAGGTGGAGGTGTCTTACTAGGGATTTGTGGAGATGCAGAAGAGTCTTACTTATAATTGGTGGAGGGGTCTTACTCGTCATTGATGGAGAGGTGTAGGTGTCTTAGCCTACTTATGATTGATGGAGGTGTCATAGCCTACTTGTGATTGGTGGAGGTGTCATAGCCTACTTGTGATTGGTGGAGAGGTCGAGGTGATGCTTGACTTCCAGCAGAAGCGCTTTGAAGAAGGTGATGCGTTTGTCCTCAAACTGCTGCCACTGTTCAAACACCTGCTCCATGTTCTCCATGTACTGGGGAGTTATCTTGTCCAGCTCCTCCAGAGACTTCTCATAGCGCTCCTTAGTCTGGGACCCAGAGGATCATAGAGGGAAGCACACACACACAGGTAAGGAGACATACACACAGGCAAGCGCACACACACAATGCATACGCACATACGCAGCTGAAACATTTGCTCCATATTGTCCAGATACTCAATGGTCACAGAGTCACATTCCAGCCATGACACACAACATAGACATAAAACACACGTCCACGTAGAGATGATTTTACACCAGTGTAACCCCCCCTTCCCAGACCCCCCCCCCCCTCACCCCCATCCCTACCTTCTCCATCTCCTGCTGGCACTTCTCCACCTTATCCTGCAGCTTCTTCTGGGCCTCAGGGTTGCTGTTGTTCTCCATCTTGCTGTTGTTCTCCCGGCTTGTGGCCAGCTTCTCTTCCTTACAGGCCCCGTGGTACGCCTTCTTCATCGTCTCCACCTGCCATACGGCACAGAGAAGGTAAGGTACAGCGGTTAACATCATCACATCATGCTTATGTAGCCAATGGATAACCAAGTTAGCATTGTGCAGTAGCCAAGTGACTATTCAATATGATTCTACCCTTTCAGTGGTAGACACAAGCTTAGGAACAAGACCGGCTCTAGCCTTTTGGGGGCCATAAGCAAGATTTGCCTGGGCCCCCCCACCCCGCAGGCAAAACATTTGTGGCCCCCCACTTGGCAGCGGAGAGAAAAATGTACAGTTTTAAAAGAGCCACTGAACACGCCGATTGGCACGTGCGTTTTTCTGTTGCTCACTAGAAAAACAAGATTTGTCTTGGAGGTGTGTTTCCTGACCGATTATGCGTTTGATTAATTATGTTTGTCCTCCATAAGACACTGTAGGCAAGGAAGCCTATTTCACTTCCTCAAAATCCCCAGAATGAATCTAAGATAACTCAATAAATCTGCAATTCATTTTGACGTTTTTGCAGAGGATGTTTTAGTTGTGCAATTTGACATCTAAAGTGTTTGGTGCAGTATTTGTCAAGTAAAAGAATGCGCAACGTGTTGTCTTATGTAAACAAAGTCGGAGCTGCTGGGAAGGTCTGTCTCACTGTATGCTATTGAATTGAGAGCAATCACTGCAGCTGTTTACCCCATGTTAGTGGGAAAATGGACATCGTCAAATCAAAACCCAACCTTCATTTACCCGTTGTGACGTACGGATCTTCCAAACTTTGTTTTAGATGAGACTGACTATATGACAAAAATTCTCATATTTACACTTGAATAACTGTTTGAGTCATATCGATGCCACATAGGCCGTTTTCAAAGGGATTCGTTGCCATTCTACACATTTTGCCATGGGGCGGGGATAAAACCACAAAAAGCGTCCACTTATGTTGCTGATTATTCAAAAGAATAAGGTGAGAGGAATGGTGGCGGGGGGGTTGATTCAATCTACATCAAATGGAAAGAGGAAGCCTCTTCCACCATTTTTAAGGAATGAGAGAAGTGGACAAGGCCATTAGTTCCTGTTGTTTGGGACAGGGCCAGAGTGGCAGCAATGTTCCTCTCCCACTTATCATGGGATCTCTGATAAAGGCCACTTAGTCAAAGAACAGAGGGAACAGCTTGTCTGCCATTTGCTCTGATTATATCATAGAAACAGAAGTTGTGTGTGTGTGAAAAAGACAGAGTGAGGCTGAGTGTGAGATTTTAAATATGGAATATGGTGTGTGTTCTATCTGTGTAATTGTTTGTGTGTGTATGTGATGAGAATGAAACATGAGTTTGTGTGTGTGTGCGCACGTGCAGTAGACACAAGGCCATGCCACCCTCTTCTTTTAAGACAAGACTGTTTTCCCATTTCCATCTCCTCTCTCTATTTGCTCACTGTCTGGCCCTCAAGAACATAAATTACCTCCTTGACCCAACCCACACAACTCTACCAATCTGTCACCGCCCAATGACAATACCAGGAAGAGGCTTATTGTGACATATCTCACACACACACCAGGAAGTCTCAGGTTGTGACACTGGTACACTACAAACTCTGACCAGGAAGGTCGCGTCCAGCCCGGTAAACAGCCGACTAAAATAGCGACAGAAACAAAACAGGCCTGTTCCAGAACTCCCAGGTCAGAGGAGAAGTGACGTCAGACGTCATTTGAGTGTGTGTGTCAGTTTGTGCAAGCGGGAGTGTGTGTGTCACAGAAGCTGCAGTTCATCTGCACTACTACTAGCCAAAAGCACAGCAGAGCAGCCCAGATTCTTTCCCCCACCATAACAAATCATGCCGCAGCAGAGAAACTGAGCGCCGGTTCGACACGCAATGGCCTTCCCCTTCTCAGTAGCTGCCTGTGTGGCCAGTGGAAAGTTACACGCCACTGCTTCCTATGAATGGCCAACACTCTAATGAAATATCCTGTTTATATAGCGCTAATGGCCTGTTTGTTGTACAGCATAGCCGCTAGTCCAGGAGAGAAGGAGCTGAAAACAGCCAAAGCAGTGAGTCAGTGATACGTGTTCAAGTGAACTGAGGGGTGATGGGAATAATTGTGGTGGCTATTGCAGAAATCAATGGACTGATAAATGCAGGGTAAAGCTGATGCATGTGTTTCTTTACATCTGAGCTTCTTAGTTCTGTGTTCTTGCTCGTCACTCTGAATCCACATCTAACTTCATTTCATGATGCTGTGTGTGTGTGTGTGCTTTGTGGTGGGTATCTGCATGCCCGTGTGCTTGCACGTGTGTATTGTCTGTGTGTGTCTGTCTGTATGACTCCCTAACCTCTTTCAGTTTCTTGGCCCAGGGTTTCTGGGCCTTGCGGAAGCCGTCGTCAGCCTCCTTGGTCTCCTTGAAGCCTCCGATCATCTGTTTGTGGTAGTAGTCCCTCTGCCACACCTTGAGCTTCTCAAAGTCCTCCCCCATCAGCGCCGCCTTCACCTCCATGTGGAGCTCGCTCACCTTCTCCGCCTCCGTGCACAGGGCGCCCCACGCCCGCTCCAGGGTCCCGTACTGGGGGCCTGGGGGTGGCACACGATTAGATAATAACACACACATGCTCACGCTGATGGAGAGTGCGGTACTGAGAGTCCAAGGGAACAGAGGGGGTAAAGGGAGTGGAACACACACCTGTCTTCAGTGCTTGAACCACTGAAATGTGTGTGTGTGTGTGTGTGTGTGTGTGTGTCTACCTTTCTCTATAAGCTGTCTCCAGCGTTTGGACCACTCTGTGAGCTGCTGTGCGTAGGACTTCTCGATGCGCGCCCGCTCATGGAGACAGTTCATCAGGTCGTTACACAGGCGACTGCCATCGTCCACCCGCCTCACTGTCCGCTTGTAGTTCCCCACCTGGGGAGGTGGGGGGGGAGGTGAGAGGATGTGGGCGTGTGTGGCAGGGTGGGAGTTGTGTGAGTGTACAGCTACGTGCATATCATATAATGACATATGCTCGTTAATGGTATGTTTTCAGTGTGTGTGAGATACTGTATGTTGTCTACCGTCTCACCTCCCAGAAGCTGTCACTGGAGACGTCGATCATGGAGTCATCATAGGAGCCGGACATGGCTGCTGCTGCCCTCTGTACCCACAGTCCTCAGGGGCTGAAACACACACAGCAGACTGGCTGTTTCAGACTGGCTTTGTTTATTGCATTAAAAATACTTTTTACTTTCTACCCTAGCTGAGTCTTCCTTAGGTCCTGTCTGTCTGTCTATCTTTCCAAGGGCACTGGGATGTGCTGAGAGCGTCTGGTGTTCTACCACGTGTAGAGAGCCCTGTGTGGGGCAGACTTAATACTCTGATCCCCTGGCTTCAGCACGGCCTAGTGGGGCCATTAGCCTACATACTGTACGAACGAACACACACAAGGACAACTAGCCTACTCATTTCTTTCCATGAGTAGGAAAATGAAGCCTGTAAATGAAGGGTATGACAGTGAGAAAGAGAACAGAAGACAGAAAGAGAGAGATTTCACAGGCTGACTTTAATCAGTCCGTCATGCATGCACGCACACTTTAGTTTCACTACAATCATATGACACAAAGTGGCAGCTGGGAGCTGAGGATCATTCTGTTGTTGTGTGTTCTCTCAGTCAACTAGAAAAAGTAGCCCGTTATCATAAAACGCTCCAAACAACACCCAGGCAATGTAATTATCACACTGTCACTATGACACTCCTGAGAAATGCTGAACTGGGACCACTGCCAAAGATATGATCCGAGAGAGAAAGAATTAACAAGCAGGTGAATGGAGCGAGACAGATAGGAGTGTGCAATCTGTAATCTGGTGTGAATCTAAACAGCAGGTGAGTGTCTTCACCCATTTCAAAAGCCTTGCACAGGAAAAAACAACACACACACATCTCTGTGCAGGGTGGCACAGACGGCCTAGTGTGTGTGTCTTATCTGACGTTTTAGCGCACACACTGTGGGGAGCTTCCGTTTGTGCTGAGTGACATGGGAGCGGAACTCCACTGACAGAAAGATCTCTGTTCCTCTCCTCCTTCATCCTCCTCCTCTCTTGCTCTACCCCCCCTCTGTCTGATTTCTCTCTCTATCGCTGCTCTCTCCATCCTCTTTTCCATCTTCAGCTTCCAAGTATGCCCCTTATCCTCTCTCCATCCCCCTCTTTCCCTCCCTCTCTCTCTGCAAACTGACAGGAGTGAGTGTTTCTTGGTGGGATGCAGCAGAGTAAGGCTTCACAGGTGGTGGGGAGTTTGGAGTGACGTTGTGTGAGTGTGTCTGCATGCTTGTGTCCTGGCTGCGTGAGTGCTTACATGTATGAGAGCGCGCACATTTGCAAGGCACAATGTGTGTACAGTGTATGTGCTGTGTACATGCATGCTGTGAGTGAGTGGTTGTGTGTAAGAGTGTGTGTGTTTCCTGGCGGTCAGTGGCCCATGGCCTCCATACCACAGCTAGGGCTGGAGGACAGACAGAGGGTTGTAGTGGCTGGAGGGAGGAGGGACTGCCAGACAAGAGTGGCTTTCACAACACTCAACCAACACACACTCTCTGTTGTGCTTTTCTAGTACGCACACACACACACACACACACACACACGTGTAGGGCTAGATGGGCAGCAGACTGCACTGATTTTTCTTCAGTTTCAGTGCTGCTCATATTCAAGTGCTGTCAGGGTAATGATCGTGTGAGGTGAGTTTCATCGACATTAGAACGAGGCTGATGATCAACAGTTTTTGTTGTAGACTTGACCAACATGACTTTGCAATGGAAAGGAAGGAGCTGATCTCTGACCTATCTAACATGTCACACACTGTAACAAACGTTGAGCCGCAACCAAAAGACGTGGAAGCTGTATTTAAAAAGGACAAATACAATTTAAAAAAGCCCCTGGGCCAGACAGCATTAGTGGTCTCCTACTAAAGGGTTGCCATAAGCCCCTGGGCCAGACAACATTAGTGGTCTCCTACTAAAGGGTTGCCATAAGCCCCTGGGCCAGACAACATTAGTGGTCTCCTACTAAAGGGTTGCCATAAGCCCCTGGGCCAGACAACATTAGTGGTCTCCTACTAAAGGGTTGTCATAAGCCCCTGGGCCAGACAACATTAGTGGTCTCCTACTAAAGGGTTGCCATAAGCAAATGCCATGTGTTTTCTCCATCCCAGCAATATGGAAATCGTCCACCACATGCCCAGTAACAAAAAAGAGCAACCCCTCCTGCAACAATGACTACCGCCTTGTAGCTTTAACATCTAGTGATGAAGAGCTTTGAAAGGCTGATTCTCTCCCAGCTACAACAGGAGGTTTGCTCTTATACAGACCCACTCCAGTTTGCTTACAAGCGGCACAGGGGTGTTGATGATGCAGTTCTGTCCCTAATGCACTGTGCCCACACCCACCTGGAGAAGCCAAAGACATACGTCAGGATGGTATTTGTGCATTTCTCTAGTGCCTTTGTTACAGTCCAGCCTCACTTAACAGGTCGAAAGCTCCAGAACATGAATGTCAAGATTTTCTGGGTCCTCTCCTTCCTGACAAATAGAGAACAGCTGGTCAGATTCAATGGTTACTGCAGCTCTTCCAGAACCATCTGTACAGGATCACCACAAGGCTCTGTCATCTGGCCTGTTTTATTCACCCTGTACACAGATGACTGTAGGAGCTCAGACCCAGAGATGATGTTCATTAAGTACTCGGATGACACAGTAATTATGGCCACAGCAGGCAACTCATATAGAGCTCTCCCATTCAAATCTAAGAGAGCAGCTTCTATGTTTTGCCAACATCCATCAAACTCCTTAACTCTGAAGTTCTGATATATGTGTGTGTGTACGCACACATACACACACACACACAGGGATTGCATAGAATGCTTCTAATCCTTTATACTGTACCCTACATGTTTGTGTTCTGTTGTTAAGTGTCTTGTATGTACCATTCATCACCACATATTAAGCTCCCTCCCAGGAAATAAAAGTGATCTGAATTGAACACACACACACACACACACACCAGAAAAAGGGCCACCAGAGGAATGTCCACCAGAGGAATCATAGATCTCTCTCAGCTGTTCCTGTCCTTCACTCACTCAATCGCTGCCATGACAACCATGGAACACAGCAGGGCATGGAATGGACCACAACATTCTACAGCTGAGCTAATCCCGTTTGTAACTTTATAAAAATTAATTGTGTTGGATTACGCTCAGAGCACCCGTTTGTGGACCTGGTGGATTCATTCACACAATGTCTGATCAGTGCCTGTTCAGTGGCTTCTATAAAACCTATTATTGTATCGATTCGACACCTTTCATGGAGCACACAAATGGAGCAAACCCTTTCATTGAGTAAACAGCCTAAGTTTCTATACTGCTACTAGTAGGGCTATGTTCATCTTTGGAGGCTAACTAACCTAACAGAAACTAAAAGCTGGCTAGTGGCTACAACAACACACTTCCTAACGGAAAATAACTCTGTATAGGGTGGCAGGTAGCCTAGTGGTTAAGAGTGTTGGGCCAGTAACAAAGGTCACTGGTCCGAATCCCCGAGCCGACTGTGAAAAATCTGCCGATTTGTCCTTGAGCAAGGCACTTAACCCTAATTTTACATTTACGTCATTTAGCAGACGCTCTTATCCAGAGCGACTTACAGTTAGTGCATACATTATTCTTTTTTTATTTTCATACTGGCCCCCCGTGGGAATCAAACCCACAACCCTGGCATTGCAAACGCCATGCTCTACCAACTGAGCTACATTACATTTACATTTACATTTTAGTCATTTAGCAGACGCTCTTATCCAGAGCGACTTACAGTTAGTGAATACATATTTTTTTTATACTGGCCCCCCGTGGGAATTGAACCCACAACCCTGGCGTTGCAAACGCCATGCTCTATCAACTGAGCTACATCCCTGCCGGCCATTCCCTCCCCTACCCTGGACGACGCTGGGCCAATTGTGCGCCGCCCCATTGGTCTCCCGGTTGCGGCCGGCTACAGCAGAGCCTGGATTCGAACCTAGCACTGCGATGCAGTGCCTTAGACCACTGCGCCACTCGGGAGATATTATAAAAGCTTCTGTAAGTCGCTCTGGATAAGAGCGTCTGCTAAATGACGTAACGTAAATGTATAGAGAAGACTGCAAGATGAACCCAAAGCGAATTAGTAGAATCCAAATAGAATGGACCCCTAAGGAAACTATGAACACAGATTTAAGAATGCAGCCAATTCACCCTTTTGTCTCCAAGGTGGAAACCAAAGTGGAGTTAGTGACCGCGGTGAACTATGAACACAGTTGAACCACTAAACGTCACTCGACTCTGAGGAGGTTAAGACACAGAGGCCTAATTCAGTCTTTCCCCATTCTCCCCAAAGTCTGCACTTGGTTGCTATTTGTTACCTATTTGTCATGTCTTTAACCGAACTCTAAAAGGAGTGTCCACAGGCGTGGAAGGAAGCTAAAGTAATTCCACTACCTAAAAATAGTAAACCACCCTTTGCTGACTAACAGCCGCCCAATCAGTTTACTGCTTGTTCTTAGTAAACTGATGGAGAAAATTGTGTTTGAACAAATGCAATGCTATTTTTCAAAGAACAAGTTAACTACTGACTCAACATGCATACACTCAACTTGTACTGGACTGACTCAGATGACTGGTTAAAATAAATGGATAATAAGATGATAGTTGGAGCTGTTTTGTTAGATATCAGTGCAGCCTTCTCTAACATCAGTAGTGTCCCTCAGGGCAGTTGCCTTGGGCCGTTACTCTTTATTTTTACAAATTATTTGCCAAATGTCTTACAAGAACCTAGAATGACTATGTATGCTGATGATTCCACACTCTACACGTCAGCACCCAAAGCCAGTGAGCTCACAGACTCTTAACAAGGAGTTACAGTCAGTATCAGAATGGGTGATTAACAATAAACTGGTCTTAAGTACATCTAAAACTAAAAGGATTTGATTTGGTTCAAAACATTCTCAAAGACCTAAACCTCAACTGGAACCATTGAGCAAGTTGAGGAAGCTGAACTGTAGGAGTAATATTGGATGGTCAGTTATCACGGTCAGATGTGTTCATGGCGTCCAGTTCACTAAGGACTTAACATGGTCCACACACACCCGCACAGTTGTGAAGAGGGCACAACAGCACCTCTTCCCCGTCAGGAGGCTGAAAAGATTTGACATGGGCCCTCGGATGTTCTACAGCTGCACCATTGAGAGCATCTTGACTGGCTGCATCACCGCTTGGTATGGCAACTGCACCACCCTCGACCGCAAAGCGCTAGAGAGTGGTGCGGACAGCCCAGTAAATCACTGAGGCCGAGCTCCCTGCCATCCAGGAACTCTCAAGCGGTGTCGGAGGAAGGTCCGTAAAATTGACAAAGAGTCCAGCCAAGCGGGCTGTCATGTGCCTTTTACTGAGGAGTGGCTTCCGTCTGGCCACTACCATAAGGCCTGATTGGTGAAATGCTGAAGAGATGGTTGTCTTTCTGGAAGGTTCTCCCATCTCCACAGAGGAACTCTGGAGCTCTGTCAGAGTGACCATCGGGTTCCCCCGATTGCTCAGTTTGGCCGGGCGGACAGATCTAGGAAGAGTCTTGGTGGTTCCAAACTTCTTCCATTTAAGAATGATGGAGGCCACTGTGTTCTTGGGGACCTTCAATGCTGCAGAAATGTTTTGGTACCCTTCCCCAGATCTGTGCCTCGACACAATCCTGTCTCGGAACTCTATGGACAATTCCTTCGACCTTATGGTTTGGTTTTTGCTCTGACATGCACTGTCAACTGTGGGACCTTATATAGACAGGTGTGTGCCTTTCCAAATCATGTCCAATCAATTGAATTTACAACAGGCGGAATCAAGTTGTAGAAACATCTCAAGGATGATCAATGGAAACAGAATGCACCTGAGCTCAATTTTGAGTCTCATCCCAAAGGGTTGGAATACTTATGTAAATAAGGTATCTGTTTTTTTTTATTTTGAATACATTAGCACCAACAAAATAAAACAGTTTTCGCTTTGTCATTATGGGGTATTGTGTGTAGATTGATGAGGGCAAAAAATATTTCAATCAATTTTAGAAAAAGTCTAACGTAACAAAATGTGGAAAAGGGAAGTGGTCTGAATACTTTCCGAATGCACTATAGCATTAAGTGAGTAAATAGTTGTTTTTTTCTCTCTTGGTGCCTTGACAATATTACTTTTTTATTTTAACGTTAATGTAATAATATCCTATGTTGTTCTTGTCTATAACTGTTCTTTCTGTACTCAGTCATGCATTTTATGTTTTATGTGGTCCCCAGGAAGAGTAGCTTCTGCAACAGCTAATGGGGATCCTAATAAAGTACACTCTTCCACTCCCCGTTACCTTTACGGACCGAAGGATTGAAAAACAATGAATTGGTTCAAGTGTGGGCTAGAGGATGTCTTCATTTTTAAACAATCTTTATTAAGAGCTGTCATTTTATTGTGAGGAACTGCAGTTTTATCAAACTTTTTTTTCTGTTTTGTCCTCTGTTATGAGTGACCCCTTACACTCATGGAAATTGGCTTACATGGATAGGGCCGAATTGAAATGTTTTTAACAGAAGAACTATAAACGCTTATGCATGACCATGGAAGCAATTCATTCCTTTGAATCCTTCAGGGAGAGAAAACACACTTCAGGGAGAAGGAGGAAAATTGAATTAGGCCCCCAATGTTGTTCCTGGCAGACTGTGCTGAGTCAAGTCCACTCAGCTTCTCTAGGTAACTAGGCAGCTTCTCTAGGTAACTAGGCAGCTTCTCTAGGTAACTAGGCACACACACACCGGCCACAAAATACAAAACAGAGGGAGGGGAAAAGAGAAAGAGGAACAGAAAGAAGAAGCTATCTAACTACACCTTTCAAACCAAGACGTTTTCCCGCCAACTTTTTGGCGTCTTTTCTTTATATATGAAAGGCATTGCCTCTACTTTTATATCCGCCAACCGACCTAGTCATGATTGCGGTAAAGGTCTGCCTACGTCTTAGTATGAAATGTAGCCGTAATGCTGAGGAGGCATTGGCACGCACTACGATCCTTAGCTCTTGATGGTTGCTAGGCAGCGCCCGTTACTACTATCCTCCTGCCAGTTCTAAACTTTGTGAGGAATGTCACTTCACCCATCTCTTCACATAGCCCACCGCATACACCGTTTTCTTAACCACAACTGGATAGATCCATAAAGAACTATGGGGCGCCGCACAATTGGCCCAGCTTCGTCCAGGGTAGGGGAGGGAATGGCCGGCAGGGATGTAGCTCAGTTGGTAGAGCATGGCATTTGCAATGCCAGGGTTGTGGGTTCGATTCCCACGGGGGGCCAGTATGAAAAATTATGTATGCACTCACTAACTGTAAGTCGCTCTGGATAAGAGCGTCTGCTAAATGACTAAAATGTAAATGTAACTACTGTGGGAATAAATATCACTGAATGATGACAATATTGGAATAAAATAGCCTAATGCAATTGAAGGCATCAAATTGTTGCTTACTGAAACTCCCAAAGTTATCCAATTGTTATAATACATTTGAAGCAATAACCTACCAGTGTGTTCAACAATTTCAGTACCGGTTTGCCCTGCTTTGAGACAAGCGTGGGGACTCGTCTTGATAAATCAATCAATGTCAGATTTTTATTTTCACTGAATCTCCATTTGGATATTGGTTAGGCTACAATTAGGCTGTGGAAATGTAAGATAAACTGAAGTGAGTGTTGCTCATGATCATTTTGTCTAGTTGACTCATTTATTAGCACTGATCAGAAAATGTTTCCAGCATGTTATGTAGTTTAACTAGTGGATTATTTAGCTCTTCACTCGCAGTCGCTTAGTAGCCTGGGCTTACTCCCAACCAGAGCCTGTGACTTGTCTTAATCAATGGGATTTTGTTTCACTGAATTGCTCTCTGCATGTTATATTTGGTTAATGCTCTGGCTGGGCAAATAATTGGAGGTGGTATTGCTCATCTGTCACTGATCAGAAACATTTAGCATGCAATAATGTAGCCTAAATCAAGTGTAGGCTTTGTGATGGTGTACAGTGCCTTCGGAAAGTATTCAGACCCCTTGACTTTTTCCACATTTTGTTACATTACAGCCTTATTCTAAAATTGATTAAATAAATAAAAATCCTCAGCAATTTACACAATACCCCATAACGACAAAGGGAAAACAGGTTGAAAAAGATTTGCTAATTTATTTTAAAAAAAAAGATATATACACCTTACCTACATAAGTATTCAGACCCTTTGCTATGAGACTCAAAATTGAGCTCAGGTGCATCCTGTTTCCATTGATCATCCTTGAGATGTTTCTACAACTTGAAGACTCGAGGCTGTAATCACTGCAAAGGTGCTTCAACAAAGTACAGAGTAAAGGGTCTGAATACTTATGTAAGTAAGGTATATATTACATTTATTTTTAATAAATTAGCAAACATTTCTAAAAACCTGTTTTTGATTTGTCATTATGGGGTAGTGTGTAGATTGATGAGGGGGAAAAAAATACAATTTAATCCATATTAAGAATGAGGCTGTAACCTAACAAAATGTGGAAAAAGTCAAGGGGTCTGAATACTTTCCGAAATAGACGTCCACCCAGGTCCACTCCCAATCCTAAACTTGCCGGCATGTGCACGGGAGATATAAAAGGCTTATCCCGGCAAGAACGTGGTAACAATTGGACTGTATGAATTAGGCTCTAAAAAAACATTGCCATATTTTTTTTTTTTTTTACATGCAACATACCGTAAAGTCTGTCTGTAAATGTATAGGATTTGTGTGTCTCTCTCTCTCTCTCTGTGTTTGTGTGTCCTCCTAAGAATAGAATTAGGAGGGGTGGTCTTCAAACACCTGCAAAGAAGGAGGCCACAGACAAGACATTGTGCCAAATGGCCAACTATTCAAGTTTCAATTCTTGATAAACAAAATAAGGAACTAGGCTAGGCCTACATGTTATGTGATCAAACATTCATTTCATTTTCTTATATTACTACAATTATAGTCCAGGTGTACCAAGCATGGAGGAATTCTGCAAATGCTAGCAGCAGAGGCATCAAGTTCCAACATTGTCAAATAGCCTCTGATAAACTGAACAAATCTAGGTATCCCTCCTGAGATATGTGCAAACCTGGGGCCTGTTGCACAAAAGTAGAATTAAGACATCCGGGATAAATGACTCAGCTGAGCTCAATGAAGCCAAAACATGTGCGTCCAGGCTTAATTGGTTGCACAAAGACCAAGCCAGGATGAGCAGACACGGATTCATTAAGCCAGGTGAAACCAATCCTGGATAGGTGCGCGCTCACGGCTCACTCAAATAGACCCCGCCACAGATCACAGATTAACTGATTTACCATGGCAACTAGAGCCGCGTACTTTTCCCCGTCGGAAGCACAAATCCTCATGGAGGCATACGAGGAGGTAAAAGATATAATTAAGAAGAAAGGCAACACCGCCACAGTGATAAAGCAAAGAGAAAAAGCGTGGCAAAGTATTGCAGACCGCCTGAATGCGTAAGTAGTGCACAATTACACACTCACCGCTCCGCTGAAACATCACAATTACAATTCAAATATTTAATTCACATCTCCAAAAATGCAGTTGTACTGTAATTATGAAACAGTTAAATTTTTTAATTGAAATGCACTGCAGATATGAGTGAAATTGTGTAAAGTAACTCCATCACACTGTATAAAGCTATGATAATTTTTTTGATATTTTTACTGAAAACAAGACAAAAATACCAAGTAATTTTTTGCAGTGTGACTCCATTAAATGTGTGTGTGTGTGTGTGTGTGTGTAGATTAAACATGAACGGGCCAAAACGGACATGGCAGCAGGTCAAAATCAAATACAAGAACATTCTGCAGAATGGTATGGTCCCTGACTAATATTTAACAAAGCACAAGCATATATTGTACCCAGAAGGTGCCTGCTCACACATTGTCTGTACTGTTTTAGCAGTGAAAAAGAATACCCACAGACAAGGCACGGGTGGTGGGTCACCAAAGGCTGACCTTACCCCAGCAGAGGACATGGCCTTGGAGCTAAATAAAGGCAGGCCCGTCTTAGAGGGGATCCCTGGGGGGAAAGAGACGAGCATAGGTTCCTCCCAAGATGCCACCCGCTTCATTCAAGGTATGTCCTTCCATCTCTACATGGGATACAACCACATTCATATTGAATCAATTTGGACTGTCTGACTTTGGTTTACCTATTGCCTTGCAGTGTCTGGCAGCACTGTGTTCCTGTTAGAGCCACCAGCACAAGCACCAGACGATGCTGATCCAGTGAGTACTCCATCAAAGGCATACTGTAGGCCTGGCATGTCTTGTCTACTAGCTTCAATATGAATCCGATTAAATGTGATAGGGTGAAGGCCCCAGTGCAGCAGCAACAGCACATGATGGAGACGATGATGAGGAGGAGACCATCTCTCTGGATTCCAGAAGGCATGAGGTATCATGTTAAGACTGTGAAAGTACTATTTACTCTACAATGGTGAGGAGTCCTCATCAAAATCAAAAAATCTAATTTCTTTTACAGGACCCAGATGCTATACAGTGGGAAAACCAGCCTGGCAACATAGTGCGTATTAATAAAAGGACACCACATCCTGCCAAATTCCAGCTGCGCTAATTGTATTGTGTTCACAGAGCTCACAAGCTATCAGAAAGTTGTATGGCAACCACCTCCGGCGCCAAATAGAACTGGCAGACATAGACATTCAGTACAAGAAGAAAAAGATGGAAAATCTTGCACTGGAGTCCGAAATAAAAAAGAGGACAATTAGGAAACTGGAAAAAAAAAAAAAAAAACTTGAGAGGGAGGTGAGATATGCCTTCAATGTACACTGTATGCTAACTGTAACACAAATGTATTAATCATTATTTTCTTTCCTCCCCCAGCTCCAAGAAGATGACACAGCTCAAAATAAAAATTAGGTATATTCTCGTAAAGTCAAGTGAGCCATGACATATGAGCTCTTATTGTGAGCACACAGGACGGTGGCATCTTTCTAAGTTTTTTTATTTTCCCAGCAATCAGTACAACCAAGTCATCGTTATAAGGCATCGCCCTCTTTTGCCCACCCCCAGCACCAGGTGTGGCCACTAGCCTATATGAAGGCCCAAAATTGTGTGTTCCTTTCTGCTCTGACAATGGCATGCCCATTCGTGCGAGATGTGGTGGATGAAGAAGCACTTGTGCTGAGGAGAGCCTTCAGGCGAGAAAGGGTCTTCAGGGACCGGTTGGACCCACTGGCCTTCCCTGATGACCATCTATATGAAAGATACAGGTTTTCTGCAGATGGCATCAGGTATCTATGCAGACTACTGGGTCCCAGGATTAAGCACCGCACTGCACGGAGCCATGCACTGAGTGTGGAGCAAATGGTTTGTGTGGCCTTGCGCTTTTTGCTAGTGGAGCCTTCCTGTACTCAGTGGGGGATGCAGAACAGCTGAACAAGGCCACAATTTGCCGCACAATAAGGAGTGTGTGTCTGGCTATCAAAGCATTAGCAGATGTCTTCATCTCCTTCCCTGGCCACAGAAGACTCTGTGACATCAAAGAGGAGTTCTATAGGATTGCAGGTAAGAGGATCTACAAATTGCAGGACAACTGTTAACACATAGTAGGATACTCATTACTTTGTGTGACAGGTTTCCCCAATGTCATTGGTGCAGTGGACTGCACACACATAAGGATAAAAGCCCCCTCAGGTGCCCATGAGGCCGATTTTGTGAATAGGAAATCCTTTCACAGCATTAATGTTCAGGTGAACATAACTTTTTGATATTGTCCATTGACGAACACTCTGCATTGCCAGTGATGTGCATTGATTGGTGTAATATTCCTCATCTTATGATTTCAGATGGTCTGCAATGCTGACTGTGTGATCAGCAATGTTGTGGCAAAATGGCCTGGCTCAGTCCATGACTCCAGAATCTTTCGGGCCTCTGAAATCTATCAGTGCCTATCACAAGGTAAGCCACACAACCCCTATTTATAACCATCATGGCTGTGTCAAGAATATCACTGTGTTTATGAGGTAGTAATGATGAGATTTTGTAATGACAGGTGAATTCTCTGGTGTGTTGCTGGGAGACAGGGGGTATGGCTGCCAGCCTTTTCTCCTGACACCTTTCACAGACCCCCAGGAAGCACAGCAGGCCTACAACCATGCCCATGCCAGGACCAGGGCCAGAGTTGAAATGACCTTTGGCCTCCTGAAGGCACGCTTTCACTGCCTTCACAAATTAAGGGTCAGCCCTGTTAGGGCATGTGATATTACTGTGGCTTGTGCTGTCCTCCACAATGTGGCCTGCCTGAGGAAGGAGAGGGCCCCCAGAGTGCCACCAGCCATGGACTGGGACAATCCGGCAATCTTCCCTGATGACGACAGTGGTCGGCTGCTGAGGGACCAATATGTGTTGAATTATTTTAGTTAGTATGTGTGCTTTCAATTTTGGTTAAATATGTCCTGCGGTGGCAGAGGAATTTGGGTTTTTTTGGGTTCGTTTTTTTTACGAATTTGGCCTCTTATGATGTTTGTGCGGTATACTGTGTGTAATACAAGGCTGCAGGGAGGCTACTGCATCCATTCATTTGTCTGTTCAGTTGATGTGTATGGATTTGTCCTGCATTTATTTTAGTGTGCAGACATGCAGGGTGTGTTATATACAGACCTTTGAATGTGTATGTATCATTTTGTATAATATGCTTGGATTCTGTGCTTTCCATCTTGTAGAGTCACTGTGACTTCAGTTTCGAAAGGAGCCGATGGTTTACCTGCTTTGTTTTGTCCTTATTCAATAAAGGAACATAATGTTACACATTGTGTTTTTATATTCATATGGAATGTGTATTTGTTTATATGACAGAGTACTAGGGCCACACTGAAGAAAAAGGATAAAGTCATAAATTTATGAGGCTGGTTCTTTCTGCAGAAAAGCTACATATTGTTTTTACAGTTTTGATACTTATGACAATGTGATACTTAATATTCTGGCACATCAGCATGTCTTTGTTTATGAAACCATACTGAAGTACAATTTCACGAAATGCCCCACATCTGTCATTTTAACAACTGTCCTCCTTTAAAACAACTGGTTACAATATTATGACTTGTGTTTTTTTCCCCTCTGTGGCCCTAATATTCTATCATTTTATATATAGCCTTATAGTCTATGGGAAACTGTAAATTATCTAATGATAGCAACATCATCTAAAAATCATTTTTTATCCAAAATCATTGAAATTAATGATCACAAACGTTTAAATAATGACAGTGGGTCTAGTTATATGTGATAACAATGTATAGTGAGCAGTGAAATAACTATTGGTTTCCATTTGTGGTGACTGCTGACTGACATTAGGGATGAGATTAAATAGATCCTGGAATTTAGCCTGGTCTGGAGCAGGCTAGCTCCACAGAATAAATCTCCATGGTAATTTATACCATAACATATCCTCCTGCCCCCTATCCATCTTTAGTGCAACCGGATTACGGATCAATTGAGCCAGGATCACCAAGATATCCTGGCTTAATCCCTTATCCTAGTTTTGTGCAACAGGCCCCTGGTGGCCAACTACAAGAAACGTCTGACCTCTGTGATTGCCAACAAGGGTTTTGCCACCAAGTACTAAGTCATGTTTTGCACAGGGGTCAAATACTTATTTCCCTCATTAAAATGCAAATCAATTTATAACATTTTTGACATGCGTTTTTCTGGATTTTTTGTTGTTATTCTGTCTCTCACTGTTCAAATAAACCTACCATTCAAATTATAGACTGATCATTTATTTGTCAGTGGGCAAACGTACAAAATCAGCAGGGGATCAAATACTTTTTTCCCTCACTGTATATGAACCAACAAAGGGATACAGGGCCCCTCGGATTGGACAGCTGTCAGCTGCACATAGAAACACAGGTTCCCAGATGAGTGAGGGAGTCAGTGAGACAGAGAGGCAGAGATGGGTCACCGAGGCAGTAATTGAATGCACATGACCAGTGAACAGCAGCACTGAGGAGCCTGAGACTGGAGGGGTCTGAGTCATGACACACTACAGCCCTGCTGCAACCAGAACAGACACTTCACTGACCTTTACCACAGAGACAGAGAGATAGAAACAGTGAGAGAGGGGGGTGATTGAGAGAGAGAATGTGGGAAATAGAGTGAAACTGAATGAGAATAAAAAGACAGAAAGAGAGAATGTGGAAAAAATAAGAGAACAAGAGAATAAAAAGATGCGAGAGAGAGAGAGCCCACAAGAGATAGTAACAAGGTGATGTGGGAGATGACTGGTAGGCTCTTCTAAGTCTAAATAGAGAGGATCATCAGTTAGTGTTGGCTAAATGACATGGGTGGTTGGCTAGACATAGCCTACCGTCTATGAGTGGGCTTCGATTCTTTTCTATTCTATTTCTGAAGTTGACTACTCTCCACAGATAGCAGTTTGCGGTAGACAGACAGTGCTGCAATGCTCTTAGGCAATTCTGGGCTCAGGGCATTGTACTACTGGTTACAGGTCTGAACTCAGCCACACAATCCTGGCAAACAGACCCTGTCCATCCCACTATTCATAGCTTCAGGTTGGTACTCTTTAGCAGCCCCAGAGAGACAGACAGTGCTCTAATAGAAATCTATAGAGACAAGAGACAGGGACTGTGGGGTACACGTATTAGGATGTTGATCTGTTCATAACACCACTGCAGGGCAATAGAGCTAAGCTCACAAGCATGACAGGCACAAGCATGTCTGTCCTCGAGCAAGGTGTGTGTGTGTGTGTCTGTCCTCAAACACAGCCCCAGACAGATCTCACAATCATGCCCTTTTAAATTAGTACCTCTCACACAGTGAGAGTGGTGTATGTATTTAGAGACGGGAGTGTGCATGTTCAGCACTCTGTTCCCCGCTCATGTCCCTGAAACTGAGTTCACACACACACACCAGAGAGCAACAACCCAATGCAGGGCATCGCATTAGATAAGAATGTGACATAATCACAAATCTCCCCTGCCCATTCTGCCATTAAACTCTGATTTCTGATCAGTCACCCTAGTTTTGCCCTAACCTAATCCATTAGAAGATGAAAAACAAACAGTGATATAGGGCCAGGACGATACCAGTATCGAGATACTTGTTACTATCGTGGCAAGGAAACTAAACACAGAGCAGATTTAACTTCTTTAGGAAAACAACCCTAATGTTGGAAACAAACATCATTGTCATCCAAAGTCTCATTTATTTATTTTCCAAGCTATAGCACACAATATTTTACATACACCAAGTTAATGGACCAAAGAGTTTGGTCTGCTTCGTGTTTTCCATGGAAGAAATATCACGATACTGATATCGTCACAGCCCTACACTGATCCAGGGTAGTCTGCCTCGACACACAATGGCAACAAGCCCAAAACACGTACCACATCTCACAACATCATCATCATCATCAAGTTACCTTGGAGGGGTGTTGTGTCTGATTAGTCTCCCTGCTACAAAAGGAGACACTTCCTTGTTGTCTGCCAGTGACTCACTGTCAATGTGAGCAGGGGGGGCCCCAATCACAGATGTTACATGCTGTTTGGCCTGAACCAGGAAAATAACACTTCCTCCCTTTTGGGTGTGAAGTTAAAAAAGAAGAAAGCAGAACAGACGTCATAGTGAGGTCCAGGCCCAAGTGGGAGTGCTGCTGATCTAGGATCAGGTCCCCCCTGTCTATGTATGATTTATTAAGAATTAAACTGAGCCTTCATTAGCGCTCCCCAACCAACTCAGTGGCCTTGTGGTAAGAGTGTCCGGCCTGAGATTGGAAGGTTGGGAGTTCAATCGAGTTATACCAAAGACTGTAAAATGGGACCCAATGCGTCTATGCTTGGCACTCAGCATTAAGGAGATAGATTGGGGGTAAGGCTCTGTGATAAATTAGCGTCCTGTCCAGGGGGTGTACCTCTACATCAAGCTGCCTCACGCTACAGAAACAGGAGATTTATGCAAGGCTACTTACGCAAATCAGCACTCCTACTCTGAGACCCTTGATACATATGGCCCCAGAACAAACCTTAGGGCTGTAGTAGGATATATTACAAATGTGGAATGGAGCCAAGACCAGCCATACATTGCACAAGTAGGCCTACATGTATACACTAAATCCCAAATGAACCCCGATTAGTCCCAATTCTCCACCCTTCTCCCAAAGTGTGCCCTTGAACACCCATCATGGATTAAATAGTGGAAACTCCCTTTAGCCAATGCTTTGACCCTTCCAATGCATTGACCCTTCCAATGCTTTTAAATCCATGATGGGAAGTGTGCAAGTAAGTGCACACTTTTGGAAAAGGGTGGAGAATTGGGGTGCAACGCTGGATTTCCTGTTGCTGCCTCTGAGCATTGCATGATCAGTTCTTGATGAGTATTCAGATTTAGGGTTTTAGTGGATCATTGTGACAATTCAGTATTATAATTTGATATCTTCCAGGAGGTGATAACATGGCTCCCATGGAATTATGTCCTTTTGCTGAAATGGCAATGGGCACACTTTTAATCTCTATGGTTCTAGTCTCTGGCCTTAGTATAGACTAGTAGGTGAACATTAGCACTGTTTCTTCAGAGCCTTCTAGTCATGGCAACAGAATGTAAAGACTAGGGTATGATTTTGCTACTACATCATCAACCTAATCATGACAAATGTCCATTAAGTCCTAAGGTTGTTATTTCCTAAAAAAATATATTTGTTTCCATTTCCTTCTTTTGTTTCCTAAAATAAATGTGTGTTGAGATGTATTTTGCTATGAAAGCCACCATCCCTACAGTGTTATGTGAGTTCACAGTGGGACAACATATTTCTAAATCCCTATGGGGGTGTTCTAGAATAGATTAGATTGGGTGAACTTCTGACTTGCACACAATCGACTTTAGAGGAGTGAATTGTTTCCATAGCAACCATAGTTGGTAAATGTGGATTGTTTTTTGGCTGTGTCAGTCAGTCAACCTTGTCCTCCTTGGTGATGAAGCTGTGCATTGGTGCTGCTGATCTCACAATGACCAGATGGGGCTTATAGTGGACCCTCTCTGTATGACAAACCCCATCCATCCCCAGTGGGGATCAGTGTCAAGAACTCCTAATGTTGAGAGGCTCAAAACTGTGCTCAATGAATCCATCAACACCAGGTCAGCTGCTGTGTGTAGCCTAGATTCTCTCTACTTGGATAACAAAGTCACTGACACACCACCAGCAGTCAACCCTGCCCAAAAACCTTGGACCAAGGGGCAGCCTTAAACAATGGTGTTTGTTCCACTCTTTCAGGCATTTTCCACGTTAAAGGGCCAACAGAGGGAAACACATAATGGGGGGAAATACTGGATTACGTGATAGGGAAGTGGGGACATTCCCTGATGTCACCGATGCGAGCAGCTTTCTAGTCACTTTCCTGTGGAAGCCCATGTGCTGTGCTGGCATGACGTTAAGGGCACCGGCACCATAGAAACAAAATGAGTACAATGCCACTCCAACTTCCAGGTGACTGATGCTGACGGATGGTACTTTAAATCCTATAGTTTGACAACCCTGTTTGTAAGCTTTCAAATTATATCAAAATGGGTCAGATATGCAAAATGGGTCCGGTCAACTTTGAGAATCTCCATCTCCTGAATGTGTTGGCCTTGAGGTCCAAAAAGTCACTTCCATTCCACTTCTCCCAGGGCTAAACATTAATGGAAGGTTTTGGGCAATTGATAAAGTCAAACTCCTATTCTTAAAATCTGATTTTAAACCTAAGCCAAACCACATATTTTGACTGTGCCCCTTGCCCATCTAGTGAGAACCAATTATTTATATTTGGTAGGAACCAAGGTTTCGTTCAAATAAAAAGTGGTGGGGTCAAAAAGTGATTGAATTCATAAGTCAGTTTTAAAGTAAAAACTAACTAGCTTTGTAGAAAAGTTTTTACAATGTGACAAAAGATCGCTTGACACAGAAAATTAGTGGTTATTAGTTGACTCTGAATTTAGACTGCATGAATGACAGCGGGGTTATCTTTACTTCTGAAACCTACTCGCCCTTCTTTCGTCAGTCACCGACGCAGGGCAGGGCTGAAGTCAGACAGACAGATCTTGAGGTAACTAAAAATATACCCTAACAAATACTCCCGACCAAATATGTTAGTTCTCTAGTTAGGAAGCTAGCGCGTAAGTATGCAATTAGCTAGTTATGCTAGTAACAGTTTACTAGGACTAGGTAGCGGGATAAATAACTAGCTAACAAACTTAAACATTGTTAGCTAACTAAATCATTAGCTACCTAACTAAATAGGTAGCTATCTACGTGGACCCATAACAAGTAACGTTAACTAGTTAGATCTAACTAGCTACGCTAGTTACCGACCGTACTGCTATGTCAACCTTAGTTCGTTAGCAAACTAACGTTAATTTAGCTGTTTCCTACGCGACCGTCGAGCTGGTTGGATAGTGTCTAACGCTAGCTAGCTTGCTTCTGGTAACGTTACATTGATAAACTTTCTTACAGTTGCTGTACAGTTTTAAAACCAAAGTTCCAAATGAACAAAATAGGTATTAGATATAGCTACACATGCTATCACTTTACCTTGAAGAGTTCTGCTCCTCTTGAGAGACGCGAATAAATGAGCTGTATATAGCTGGCTAACCTTTTACCCGTTTTATTTTCTTACAACAGGAGCCGCAGCGCCAACGCACCCACCATCTCTTCCGGTATGCAAAATAGAAAACCTTCAAAATAATAGTTCTCATTTCAAGAAATGTCAATAACTGCAAAAAAAAAAAAAGGAATATATGTCCACTGATATTGTTCAGCAAAACGGCAGCCCTGCCACTTGTTTTGGTATACAGCTGAGGGATGGGGAAATGTAACCCCTGTCAAATTCAGAGAGTGCTCTGACACAGTCTGTGTTTAGTGGTCCTCTGTAGCTCAATTGGTTGAGCATGGCGCTTGTAATGCCAGGGTAGTGGGTTCGATCCCCGGGACCACCCATTCGTAAAAATGTATGCACACATGACTGTAAGTCGCTTTGGATAAAAGCGTCTGCTAAATGGCATATTATTATTATATTATAGTGTGGGAATCTGTCTAATGCACACAGGTGACCCCTAAAAATAGAGATTTAGACAAATCCCCCATTGTTTAATTGGATTTATTACATGCAGAGACATTTGAGCCACCAGGAAGTATTAATGCATTTAAAAACCCAAAACATTGCATGTTATAATTCCTATATTTCATGACGTATAGCATTCAGTAAATGTATAAAAAAAAATTGCAGCTCCCTGTATGCAACAAAGAATGAGGGTAAAAGAATGACATGAAATGCATAACCAAATAGCGTCAAAAGTACATCAAAATACGTTATTATTTTAATGTAACCGTGTATATTTCATTGTGTACTAAAACCATCTTTAAGACAAAGGCAGCAGCACCATATTACTATATATAAACCATGGTTCAGTCTTCTATACAAAAAAGCCCACATCATTAAACCTAATGGTGACTGTTAAATGGTTAATTCACCCAAATTACAAAATTACATATTGGTTTCCTTTGGGTGAACCATCCCTTTAACAACTCTGGGGGACCACAGTGAGGTGGGATGTATGGTACTGTATATAAGAAATGAATAAAGATACTCTATGGGTTATTACATCATGTTCACATCATATTCACTTTCTTACAGCATACACACTTTCAGAATGGTTCAGTCTGTGGTAGCTCAGTAGCCACTTCAGCTTTAGTCTCTTGTATGCCAACTGCTGGAGGTGACCACACACTGTGCCCAGAATGGGATTATCTTAAACACACAGGCAGACCAGGGGTGTGCTGGTGTGTGTCTCAAATGGCACCCTATTCCCTATATAGTGCACTACTTCTGACCATGGCCCATAGGTAATAGGGTGCCCTTTGGGACGCAACCCTGGTTTCGAGGTCACCCCTCCAAGGTCACACCACAGGAAAACATGTTGGCATGGCAATGTTGTCAACAACACAAAATTAATGGTCATTTAACGTTTGAAGAGTTGACCTCATCACTTTATATCCAGATATTTAACTGTAAAGGCATTGCTTTATCCCAAAGTTTAACTTATGAGTAACAACTCAAATGTAAAGTCGTACAACCAAACATTGAACAAGTCTCTCAATTTTGTAAAAGTACTTCCAATACATTGACTGTCCTATGCATACTGTAAAAGTACTTCCAATACATTGACTGTCCTATGCAAACTGTATCTTTATACACTTTATAGCCTACTCCAGTGGCTTGAAAAGCAAATGCTTCAAAGCTCACTTTCCAGTCTTACTTTCGTTTGTTGTTAGCATTGTCCGTTACACTATGTTTTATACCATCAACAAATAGCAAATGCTTTTTCGGGTCATACATTTCAAAATAAAGAGGTGAAACCTGTCGGTTTTCAGACATGAACCGAATAATTTCACACATCAATGTGTCTCAACCTAGTAAATATTCTGCTTGAAAACATAAAAAACATTAAAGTAAAACAATTCCACAACAATATATGTAAACATTATTCAAACATGTGCATTGATTGAAATCCTCTAACAGTCTTCTGAGAATGTCCCCTTCCCAATGCTATATAAAAGGTTGATAAATGCTAGTATTTAGTGTATTATACAGAGCTTCTGCTAAACGTGGGTGTGTGGGACCCCTTCTTTACTGACTGCAAAACACACACGTGTCCTTGCTTGTGATGCATGGCAGGGTCCTCAGAGTTGACTGGGTCCTCTCCCTCCCTGCCATCCTTCCATCCCTCTGTCTGTGTAGTCCCTTGCCCCAGACCCCCTTTCCCCCATGAATGACACAGGAAGAGCAACGAGAGGTCAGTGAAGGGACAGTGAGGCGTTGGACATTGCCACCTCACTTCCAGGTGGCGGCAGCTGGGCGTGGCCCGGTGCCCCCCTTCGCCGTTCCCTTTGACCCAAGCGACTGACCCGAGCGACTCCGTAGGTCGCATTCTGCATTCTCACTCAGCGCCTGCTCCTCGTCGTACCTGAGGAAGGGAGAGATAGAGAGAGGCAGGGAGGGAAGGGAAGAGAGAGAAAGAGACAGAGGATAGAGAGAGGGAGTACACTTAGAAAAAAAGAGTTATTTGGCTGTCCCCATAGGAGAACCGTTTATGATTCCAGCTAGAACCCTTTTTGGTTCCAAGTAAAACTCGTTTGGGTTCCATGTAGAACCCTATGTGGAAAGGGTTTTACATGGAACTCAAAAGGGTTGTACCTGGAACCAAAAAAGGATTCTTCAAAACGTTATCCTATGGTGACAGCCGAAGAACCGTTTTAGGTTCAAGATACACTCTTAGAAGAAAAGGTGCTATGTGTAAGATACAGTACTGGTAAGAGCTACTGTCACGATCGTTTACGGACGAGAAGGACCAAGGCGCAGCGTGATATGCATTCATATTTATTTACGGCTAAACACACGACAAAACAACAAACGAAACGTGAAGTCCAAGGTAGCATACAAACAACATACCTTACACGGAACAAGATCCCACAACCCACTAGTGCCAACAGGCTAGCTAAGTATGGTCCCCAATCAGAGACAACGAGCTACAGCTGCCTCTGATTGGGAACCACCCTGACCAACATAGATCTAAACCAGGGGTGTCAAACGTACGGCCCGCGGGCCGGATCAGGCCCGCAAACGGGTTTAATCCGGCCCGCGAGATGATTAAGAAAAGAAAAAAAAATAAGATTTTTTTTTTTTTTTTTTTTTTAAGTATAAAAATGCGCTGCAATTTTTCAATAAAATAAACTGCTGTTCCAATTGCGTCCACTGGATGGCGCAATAGCAATTGTGTTAAGCAAGCAAACTGTTTATACCGGGGCAGAGCAAGTAGGTCAAGCCCGTGCAGCCAATGAGCTACTTTGTTTTGCCCGCGATATTTATTACGGCTTCTACTTTTAACATTATGTGCTTTGGCACCCTCATTGCCCCAATATGTCTCTGTCAAAAAATAGAAAAGTGGACGCAGAGTGCAGAGTGTTCCAAGAAAAATGGTCATCCTATTTAATCACGGAATTGAATGGGAAAGCTGTATGTTTGGTGTGTTCAGAGCATGTTGCAGTGCTGAAAGAATATAACCTTTGTCGCCACTATGTGAGTCTTCATGCCGACAAATATGACAACTTTCAAGGACAGCGGAGATAAGAGAAGGTGAATGAACTGTTGGCGGGTCTGAAGAAACAGCAGTCTGTGTTTACTCACAGCCGAGACATCAGTGACGCTGCAGTGAAAGCTAGCTACCTCATTGCTAATGAAATCGCAGTGGCTTCAAAACCATTTAGTGAGGGTGAATTTGTAAAAACATGCATGATGAAGGCAGCGGAGATTGTGTGCCCTGAAAAGCGGCAGGCTTTTGCAAATATCAGCCTGACAAGAAACACAGTTGCAGACAGGATTTCCGATCTTTCAGTGGATTTGGACAGCCAGTTGAAGCAAAAAGTAAAGTCATTTATTGCGTTTTCGGTTGCAATTGATGAAAGCACGGACATTACAGATGTTGCACAACTGGCCATTTTTTCATCCGCGGAGTTGATGACACATTGACCGCAGTGGCGGCTGGCCGATAGAGGGCGCTAGGGCGCCGCCCCCTTAAATAAAATTATTTAAAAAAAAAAAATAATAATAATAATAATAATAATAATAATAATAAAAACATCAGTATGTCAATATTTGTGTGTTTGAAATATGGAATGCACACAGTAATATGTGTAAGATATGATAGAAAATCATATTCGCAACCTTTCCTCTGCCTGTCAAACGCCTCGTCAGCTCTGGGCGATACAGAAAGTGCCCCGAGGAGGCGGGTCTACGTAGCAGTTAAGCCAATTGCTAATTTAAGATATGAATGTATGACATAAAATGTAGACAATCAGCGATCTTAAATCGAATCCAAGGAGGGCGATTATTTTATCGCCCCAAGCTCGCCCCTGATAAAATAAGGACCGGGCTCCAGTGGCGCCATTTTTACTAGACGACAATGGCGAGTGCAAACGTTACTCCTCCAAGACCCAACCCTAACTCGGTGAAATCTCTCCTCCAAGATCCGTTTGAGAGGAGAACTTTGTCAGAGAAAGTTCGGGTGAAAGAGCTGGGCCCAGATCAACCTGACCTCTCAATCAGACAGCAGGCTAGCGAGAAAGGGAAGCAGTATATGCGCGGCTTCTCCCGTAGCTGGTACACCAGGAAGGCTTGGCTGGCTGGGTGCACTGATGCTAATGCTTTATTTTGCTTTCCGTGCTTGCTTTTTAAAACGCACGGGGTCAGATTCAGCATGGACAGGTACCGGAGTGAGGGATATGAAGCACCTGTCAGAGAAGGTAAAGAAACATGAGAACACCAGGGCACACATGGACAACTCTGTAAAGCTAGCTGTATTAGGAAGGGTGAACATTGCTACGCAGCTGGATGACGGCCACAGGATTGCGGTGAGGAAACACAATGAGGAGGTGGATAAAAACAGGCACATTCTATCCAAAATTATCGATTGTGTGAAGTTCTGTGGGGCTTTTGAGTTGGCCTTGCGTGGGCACGAGGAGACTGACTCCTCGGACAACCCCGGCATTTTCCGGGGCTTAGTGGATTTTGTTGCCTCCCTCGACAGTGTGCTGGAGGAGCACCTGAAGACAGCTACCGTTTTTAAGGGCACGTCAAAGACGATACAGAACGAGCTGTTGGACTGTATGCTGTCAGTGCTTAAGGATTACATCCTGGAGGAAGTAAAGAGTGCTGATTTTATCGCCATTCAAGCTGACCGAGACGACTGACGTTTCCACCCACTGCCAGTTGGTGCTTGTGATACGCTACATCGATGCTAAAAGTAACGTCCAAGAGCGTTTTTCGAGTTCATTTTGATCGAGAACGCAACCGCCAACACCATCGCTACAGCGCTGCTGGAGAGGCTCAGCACCATACTCTCACATGGACAAAAGGCCAAACTTATTGCCCAGGCTTACGACGGAGCAAGTGTGATGAGGGGAGCCACCGGCGAGTGCAGCGTAAAATAGTGGATGTGTACGAAATGCGCACTACGTCCACTGCTATGCACATCAGCTGAACCTCATCATGCAGCAGGCTACTTCACGCATCCCCAGGATCGGCACTTTCTTTTCCGACCTTGCAGGATTTTCTGCTTTCTTCTCCAGGTCTCCCAAGCGAACCACCGTGCTTGACGAAGTGGTTGCGCATAGACTCCCCAGAGCCTCTACAACACGATGGAACTTCCACAGTCGCGCTGTAAACACTGTGTACGAGTACAGGGATGACCTCCTAACGTGTTTCCAGACCATCAGAGACTCTGGGAACTTTGATGCCCCGACTGTCAGAGAGGCGGGGGGCTTTGTGAGGATGCTCGAAGACGAGGCTTTCTGTTTTTTCCTGGCACTGTTCCACAAGATCATGCCAAATGTGGACATGCTTTTCAGCCAGCTGCAGAAGAGGAACATCGACCCTGTCTTCATTAAAGCACTTGTCCAGAGGTTCACAGATAGCATGCTAACAATCAGGTAAATAACTATATTTACTATTGGCTGATAAAGATGTTGTTAGAAAGATGAATAGTTCACTTACAACAGTTTAAAAGCCTAAATGTGTCTGGTCATCAAAGTGAGTGATTATCATAGAGCCGTCACAATTATATTTGTTTTAGTATTTTAAAAGGAAAGAGAAGACACAATCAGACGTTGATAATAATGCAGGAAAGTACTACACAGTTTGTAATAATTATTCAGGTGTCCACCAGTTCTGGAGCACATTAACAATTAGTCACATTTAGTATGATCATAAAATACTGTATGCTATTCTTCCAGTCAAAGGTTTGAGTTCATCCACTTGATATCCATTTCTATATTATACATCCTTTTATACAGTGTAAGATTTCCTATAAACTTTATAATAATTTCATGTTATTGTCCACTTTCCACTCTGTTCTGACAGCATGCCTGTTGCGTTGCCTGTTTACTACCAATGGTGAAAAGTTCACTTTAAATGCAAATGAAAGGCTTGGGTTTGTGTAATATGTTTTTGTGTAAGAATGCCTCAACTTTTTAATATTGGCATTAAATAATTACTGAATGTTTCACTGAGCACTGCTGTCCTGCAGTTTGTGTTAAAATATATCGCGATGGTTACAGGAAAAAAAAAAGTATGGCACAGCCCCACCGAGAATATTTTTCACCAGCCGCCACTGATTGACCGTCACCGAGGAGTTCGTGGAGTTGGTGCCGATGACAGATACAACGACAGCAGCTGATATTTTTACCGCACTCGTCGGCGCGCTGGACAGGGTCGGAGTGGACTGGTCCCGCGCTGTCAGCCTGGCTACAGATGGTGCGCCCTCAATGATCGGGAAAAAAGCAGGCGTTGTGACAAAGTTCAGAGAGAAAGTGCAATCTGCAAATGGAGGACGTGATTTTTTGACTTTTCACTGTATTTTGCACCAGGAGGCTTTGTGTTGCAAGTCATTAAAGATGGATAACGTCATGAAGGTGGTCATCCAAACTGTTAATTTCATCCGATCCAGAAGCCTGAATCACCGTCAGTTTGACAGCCTTCTCAGAGAGAAAGACCACATCTATGGCCTGCCATACCACACTGAGGTAAGATGGTTAAGCCGAGGTGCTGTGCTGAGGCGTTTCTTTGATTTATGAGAAGAAATTGAACAGTTCATGGAAGAAAAGGGCAAACCAGTGTTAGAATTTCATTCCGCAGAATGGATGCCGGACCTTGCATTTATGGTGGATGTTACAGAGCACCTGAATAACTTGAACAAACAGCTGCAAGGGCGCAACAACGTTGTCACGCAGTATTATGACAGCATACGTTCTTTCAAGTTGAAGCTGTCATTGTGGGAGACGCAACTTGCCGGTGGTGATGCAGCTCACTTCCCCTGTCTGAAAAATGTGTGCGCGACCCAACATGTGGCAGACATGAAGCGGTTTAAAGATCAAATAACTGGACTGTTACGGGAGTTTGAGCAACGCTTTCAGATTTATGTTTATATGTTTTTATGTTGATGTGCTATTGTTTTTAATTGATTTTATTTTATTTGTATATTTAACCTATTCTTGACTCTGTGGTTCTTGCACTTGTTTGGGGAACAGGATTTCATTATTTTTATCTACATTTCTGCCTGAGAAATGACACCCTGATATAGTTCTGTGATCTGTGATATACTTCTGTGAATCACTGAGGCATTGTGTGTTTGTGTGTTCTTTGTCCTCAGAACTTTCAAATAACTTGAGGTGTTTTATGATTAATAGTGATGTTGTGCTTTTGGACACTGCCCTCAGGCTCCAGCTTTATGTTTATATGTTTTTATGTTGATGTGCTATTGTTTTTAATTGATTTTATTTTATTTGTATATTTAACCTATTCTTGACTCTGTGGTTCTTGCACTTGTTTGGGGAACAGGATTTCATTATTTTTATCTACATTTCTGCCTGAGAAATGACACCCTGATATAGTTCTGTGATCTGTGAAACAGTTCTGTTAATCACTGAGGCATTGTGTGTTTGTGTGTTCTTTTTCTTTAGAATTTTCAAATAAACTTGACGTGTTTTATGATTAATAGTGATGTTGTGCTTGTACTATTTTGGACACACTGTCCTCAGGCTCCAGCTTTATGTTGTATGTTGATCGTATTAAAACAAAGAAAACAATCTGAAGTTGTTGTTTTTAAGTTAAATATACCATGATTTTTCCGGTCTGGCCCACTTGGGAATAGATTTTCCTCCATGTGGCCCCTGAGCTAAAATGAGTTTGACACCCCTGATCTAAAGGATCTAGAAACTAAACATAGAAAACACTACATAGAAACTACACAACCTGGCTCAACATTTAAGAGTCCCCAGAGCCAGGGCGTGACAGTACCCCCCCACAAAGGTGCGGACTCCGACCGTGCAACCTAAACATAACAGGGTAGGGGCCGGGTGGGCATTCCGCCTCGGAGGCGGATCCGGCTCCGGGCGTGACCACCACCTATTATCCGCCTCCCTGTTGCGCCCCTGGTCTGGTCTGGAACCGCTGACTGGAGCTGGACCCGACGACGGTGGATCGAACTGCTCTGGCTCCGGAGTGGAGCTGCTGACCGGAGCTGGATCAGGCACCGGTGGAGCGGACTGCTCTGGCTCCGGAGTGGAGCCGCTGACCGGAGCTGGACTGGACCCCGGTGGAGCGGATTGCTCTGGCTCGGAGTGGAGCAGCTGACCGGTGCCGACCAGGCACCGGTGGAACAGGCACGGGCCGTGCCGGACTGGACACACGCACCGCTGGCTTGGTGCGGGGAGTAGGAACGGGCCGAACCTGGCTGATGACGCGCACCCCTGGCTTGGTGCGGGGAGCAGGAACGGGCCGGACTGGGCTGACGACGCGCACCACTGGCTTAGTGCGGGGAGCAGGAACGGGCCGTACCAGACTGGCGACGTGCACCACTGGCCTGGTGCGGGGAGCAGGAACAGGCCGGGCCGGGCCGGCGACGCGCACCACTGGCTTGGTGCGAGGGACAGGCACAGGTCGGACCGGGCTGGCGACGCGCACCAATGGCTTGGTGCGAGGGGCAGGAACAGGCCGGGCCGGGCTGGCGACGCGCACCACTGACTTGGTGCGAGGGACAGGAACAGGTCGGACCGGGCTGGCGACGCGCACCACTGGCTTGGTGCGAGGGGCAGGAACAGGCCGGACCGGGCTGGCGACGCGCACCACTGGCTTGATGCGAGGAGCAGGAACGGGCCGAACCGTACTGGGAACACACACCACTGGCTTAGTGCGGGAAGCAGGAACGGGCCGGACCGGACTGGCGACACGCACCACTTGATTGGTGCGAGGAGTGGGACTGGGTTCCTTCATTAACCCCCGCTCCTTCTGCTGCCTAACCAGCTCCTCTCGCCGTGCCTCTACACTTTCCTTCTGCTCCCTCTGAACCAATGGCCCCCCTAATCTGGTGGCCTCCTCTGCTAAACAGCCGAACCGCTCTATCGCGGCCTCCTGCTGCCTCGTCGTCCACGGCGTGAGCCCCCCCCCTAAAAATTTTTTGGGGATTGTCTCTCCCCCGTGATCATGGCCTCCATCCCTCTTGCCAGACTCTCGCTCATCTCCTCCCAAGTCCATCCTCTCTCCTCGTCACGCTGCTTGATCCAGGATTGGTGATATCTTCTGTCACGATTGTTTATGGATAGCTACAGTGGGGTCCGAAATGATTGACACCCTTGATAAAGATGAGCAGAAATAGAGCTCTTTGTCCACGCACACCAGTGGTGGGTTTGGCGTCGAAATGAGAATGCATGAGCAGAAAAGAACCTGTCCCTACTGTAAAATATGGTGGTGTATCTTATGGGACTATTTTGCTTCCACTGGTCCTGGGACCCTTGTTAAAGTCAACGGCATCATGAACTTTACCCAGTATCAGGATATTTTTGCCAAAAACCTGGTTGCCTCTTCCAGGAGGCTGAAACTTGGCCGCAGAGAAATCCACAAAGAAATGGTTAATTGGCCCCAAAATCTACATTTTGCAATGGCCATCTCAGTCTCCGGACTAGAAACATATTGAAAACCTGTGGTTTGAATTGAAGAGGGCAGTCCATAAGCGCAGACGAAGCATATCAAAGATCTGTTAGGATTCTGTCCGTGGAGGCTGCTGAGGGGAGGATGGCTCATAATAATGTCTGGAACGGAGCAAATGGAAACCATGTGTTTGATGTATTTGATGCCATTTCACTCATTCCGCTACAGCCATTACCAAGAGCCCATCCTCCCCAATTAAGGTGCCACCAACCTCCTGTGGATTATGTATGGAGGAATGGTCTACGATCCTTCCCAAAGTGTTCTCCAAAAAAGTAAGGATGCCAGATATAGGAAATATAAAGACAATATAGTGATAACATCCCAACAAAAATGTGTGCACAACTCTGAGGTAAAAGGCTGTGTGTTGTCATTCTGATCACTCAGATAGCTAGCAGCAATGACTAGAAGCTGCTATGCAGTGAATCGTGGATGACTTGTTTCAGGTCAACTGATCCTAAATCAGTTCACGGTTAGAGGTATTTTCTCTAACCGTTAATCCTGGTTTTATGGACCAATAGTCCCAAAACTCCCCGCCCATCTGGCACTCACTCCAGTGGGGCTAGAGCAAACGCTCAAAGTATTTGAACATTTTTAAATAGTTTTTATTTTTACCCTGGGCCACGTTCAGTAGCCAAACGTTGTCGAACGTTGCAGATAGAAATGCCATGATTAGATCCGACTTGATTCCTTATGTCACATGTCAGAGAAGCATGTTTGTTCTACATAGCATATTTCTATCTAAACATTCCGAAACGCTGCATCCTGCTGAACACGCCCCAGGCCCGTTTTCTCCCTTGAGTGTTGTGATAGGAGGAGGGGGCTGTCACTCACAGGACTTGGTAGTTGCCCAGGGCATCTCGGGGTGGGCTGCGGTTCCAGCGGCAGTCGGGAATGTCCCTGTTGGGTGTGATGATGTTGAGCGTGTCATTGATCAGATTGTACTTCAGGATCCGGTCGTTGGCCGTGCTGGAGGTGAGCGACGGGGAGGCGTTGACCTGGAGGACAGACGGGGAATAGACAAACAGACACACAGCAGAGAGCACAGGTCAGGATAAGTATTAGTCATTACGTACAGTTGAAGTCGGAAGTTTAGCCAAATACATTTAAACTCAGTTTTTCACAATTCCTGACATTTAATCCTAGTAAAAATTCCCTGTCTGAGGTCAGTTAGGATCACCACTTTATTTAAGGAATGTGAAATGTCAGAATAATAGTAGAGAGAATGATTTATTTCAGCTTTTATTTATTTCATCACATTCGCAGTGGGTCAGAAGTTTACATACACTCAATTAGTATTTGGTAGCATTGCCTTTCAATTGTTTAACTTGGGTCAAACGTTTCGGGTAGCCTTCCACAAGCTTCCTACAATAAGTTGGGTGAATTGTGGCCCATTCCTCCTGACACAGCTGGTGTAACTCAGTCAGGTTTGTAGGCCTCCTTGCTCGCACACGCTTTTCAGTTCTACCCACACATTTTATATAGGATTGAGGTCAGGGCTTTGTGATGGCTGCTCCAATGCCTTGACTTTTTTGTCCTTATGCCATTTTGCCACAACTTTGTAAGTATACTTGGGGTCATTGTCCATTTGGAAGACCCATTTGCGACCAAGCTTTAACTTCATGACTGATGTCTTGAGATGTTGCTTCAATATATCCACATACTTTTCCTTCCTCATGATGCCATCTATTTTGATAAGTGCACCAGTCCCTCCTGCAGCAAAGCACCCCCACAACATGATGCTGCCACCCCCATGCTTCACGGTTGGGATGGTGTTCTTCGGCTTGCAAGCATCCCCCTTTTTCCTCCAAACATAACGATGGTCATTATGGCCAAACAGTTCTAGTTTCGTTTCATCAGACCAGAGGACATTTCTCCAAAAAGTACGATCTTTGTCCCCATGTGCAGTTGCAAACCATAGTCTGTCTTTTTTATGGCGGTTTTGGAGCAGTGGCTTCTTCCTTGCTGAGCGGCCTTTCAGGTTATGTCGATAGGACTCGTTTTACTGTGGATATAGATATTTTTGTACCTGTTTCCTCCAGCTAATTCATAAGGTCCTTTGCTCTTGTTCTGGGATTGATTTGCACTTTTCGCACCAAAGTACGTTCATCTCTAGGAGACAGAACGCGTCTCCTTCCTGAGCGGTATGACGGCTGCGTGGTCCCATGGTGTTTATACTTGCATACTATTGTTTGTACAGATGAACGTGGTACCTTCAGGCATTTGGAAATTGCTCCCAAGGATGAACCAGACTTGTGGTCTACAATTTTTCTTCTGAGGTCTTGGCTGATTTCTTTTGATTTTCCCATGATGTCAAGCAAAGAGGCACTGAGTTTGAAAGTAGGCCTTGAAATATATCCACAGGTTCACCTCCAATTGACTCAAATTATGTCAATTAGCCTATCAGAAGCTTCTAAAGCCAAGACATCATTTTCTGGAATTTTCCAAGCTGTTTAAAGGCACAGTCAACTTAGTGCATGTAAACTTCTGACCCACTGGAATTGTGATACAGTGAATTATAAGTGAAATAATCTGTCTGTAAACAATTGTTGGAAAACTGACTTGTGTCATGCACAAAGTAGATGTCCTAACCAACTTGCCAAAAGTATTGTTTGTTAACAAGACATTTGTGGAGTGGTTGAAAAACGAGTTTTAATGACTCCAACCTACAGTGAGGGAAAGAGTATTTGATCCCCTGCTGATTTTGTACGTTTGCCCACTGACAAAGAAATTATCAGTCTATAATTTTAATGGTAGGTTTATTTGAACAGTGAGAGACAGAATAACAACAACAAAATCCAGAAAAACGCATGTCAACAATGTTATAAATTGATTTGCATTTTAATGAGGGAAATAAGTATTTGACCCCTCTGCAAAACATGACTTAGTACTTGGTGGCAAAACCCTTGTTGGCAATCACAGAGGTCAGACGTTTCTTGTAGTTGGCCACCAGGTTTGCACACATCTCAGGAGGGATTTTGTCCAACTCCTCTTTGCAGATCTTCTCCAAGTCATTAAGGTTTCGAGCCTGACGTTTGGCAACTCGAACCTTCAGCTCCCTCCACAGATTTTCTACAACTTGATTGTAGTCCACCTGTGGTAAATTCAATTGATTGGACATGATTTGGAAAGGCACACACCTGTTTATATAAGGTCCCACAGTTGACAGTGCATGTCTGTCACGACTCCTGCCGAGGCTGCCTCCCCTTCTTGTCCGGGCAGGCTTCGGCGTTCGTCGTCACCGGCCTTCTAGCCACTGCTGCTTCATATATCATCATTCCATTTGTCTTGTCTTGTCAATTACACACACCTGGTTCATATTCCCCTCATTAGTACGTGTTTAAGTGTTCCCTCTGCCCCCTTGTCCTTGTGGGTGATTGATTGTTCATTGTGAGGATTAGTAGCTCGGTTGAGCTCAGTATTTTGTATTGCCGGGGTATTTTCCCTGTGTGCATGTTTGTTCCAGAGCGCCTGTTTTGCCCACTGGACTGGTTACGTGTTTTACCCTCCTGCGCCTGACTCCTTCAAATCACACATAACACACACACACCTCAGACACAAACACACACACACACCTCAGACACAAACACACACCTAAGACACAAACACACACCTCAGACACAAACACACACACACACCTCAGACACATACACACATATACAGTACAAACGCCCACACACAGAGAGAGAGAAAAGTCAACCCTAAGGACATTAAACTTGGTAGATACTGCAGAGAAAGGAACGCAGCACTGGTTTCACTTCACAAACAATGCAGAACAAAGAAATCATTTCGACACGAGGCCATCTTAGTAGGAACTAGAATTAGAGAGTAAAACTATAGTATGTTCACAATAAGATACTTTTTTACTTTGCATAATTACAGTGTGTGTGTAAAGGCATGCTAAGTCACTTAGGCGCCTCACCTCAATAAGCCATGGCTTCAGCTTGTCATCGATGATGATGTCATATCCATAACACTCAAAGCAATGTTTATCATTGTTCATGACGGGCTGTGACGAGAGACAGAGTGTGTGTTTAGAGGGAAAAAATAAGTTTGTGCGTTGAATGTGTGGGACAGGACAGAAAAATAGAAGAGGTTAGCGGTCAGAGCAGCTGCAACACTGCGGGGATCAAATGGGGAACATGTTTTGGTTTCAGTATGTGTGTGTGTGTTTGGGTGAGACCACTCACTGCGACAGCCTTTAGGGATTGCACCATGATCCAGTGGATCTGGTCAAACAGTCGGCTGGTCACCTCCTTCCCCCTGGTGCTCTCCAGGTACAGACGCAGGTTACAGACCGTCCACTTCCCACCGTGGACGTGGTTATAGTCATCCTGCAACGTGTATAGATGTATTGTACACACATAGAACTATACATATAAACACATGTATTCATGTAGGAGCCATTTCTGCCTGTTTTAGGCCCATTTAGTGTGTTGTGTATATGTTGTCTGTCTTGACAACACACGCACACACACTTACCCCATGTCTCTGAATGGCCACATTAGTCAGGTGCACAAACATGTTGTCCAGTTCACTAGTGCTGGGGGTGTACTTCACTGTGCAAAACCTGCAGAAACCCAGTTTATACCTGCAAGCAACACAAAGGTCCAAATGGACCAAATAGTCAAATACTGATCTGATCAAATCCTGAAGTTATCATTTATCCCAGTGGCAATATCCTTTATAAATATTTTACAGAATTATGAGAATGTATATGCATACTGCACTGTTTATAATGACTGTATTTGCATTAAGTATATGCATACTGCACTGTTTATAATGACTGTATTTGCATTATATGTAACAGACTGTCTATGTTTCTGTTAGTAAAGGGACAATTAAGTTATTATCTATCTATTACCTATCACCTATCCAGTCATTTCAGAGGGGTAGGCCTTGAGGGAAATGAAACCGGGCTGTAGACTTTAGGTTAATCATAAACCTACATGTAACACTTGAGAGGTCGATAGGTGGTAACCAACACATAGAGACGTAGGTCAAACTTCTTGCCTCCGATCAGCAGTGGGTTGTCGATGTACAGAGAGATGACATAGGCCTCCTTGCCACTAGAGGCCGCTACAAACCTAGCAAAAACAAAGGAAACAGAGCATCAGTCATTTATCTATGGACAACTCATCTACGGACAATGCTGTTGAGAACAGCAGATTCAAGAGTAGTGGGGTGATACTACCTGTATGACCTAAGACTGACTGTGAACAATGCAAATGCAAGCAAAGACCCACCTCTGGCAGCCACACACAGGACATTTTTTATCAGTAGTTAGTAGAGGTGTGTGTGTGTGTGTCAGCACTGACTCACGTGGAGGTGCGGCTGTCTCTGGACCACTTCTTGATCTGGGACAGTTTGTTGATAAGAAAGATGCCTTTTCCCTGAGCTTTCCCACACGGCTTCATTATCCACGTGCTGGAAGGACTCTTACGGAACTCCTCCACAAACAGATTATAATCCGCCGGAAGCATGAACGTCACCGGCACAAAATCTGGGACACAACCAGAGAGGCAGAGAGGGAGTATGAAAACACAGAGAAATATGAAAGTACAGTATTGATGACATTTGTTTAGCAGCACAAAATGATGAGTGAGTTTAGCTCTTATAGCCCAAGACCCTGAAAAAGGGACGCACTAACACTTCTAGTCAGAGCCCCTTGCAGCAGGTGCAATTGAAATTTACATCCACATTTATTTACATATACTGCAAGTAAGCAGTGGGAAAGCTCATAACTGCTACCTAAATAAAGGTATTTCCCGTTTTCGTCTTTCTCGGCCAGTGGGCTTCCCTCCTTCTCCATATCTTTGCGGTAGCGTTTGATGTTCTTGATCATCAGGTCCTTCCTGGTTAGCTCGTAGTGGTTGGGGAAGTGGTTGACCATCTGCTCGTCCGAGAGACGGTAACCCGTGTCCACACTGAACACGTTCCGGATGGTCTGGACACTCATCCTATAGTGAGACGTAAACGGATCATAAACAGGGTTTCCCCAAGGCTGATGGAGTTTCGCAGGGTGGGTAGTCAGTCAGGGATCGGATTTTTGTGATTAATCAGGAATTTCTGTTTTTCTCAATGACATTATCTGTTATTCACAGTTACACGTCATAGCAATTTGTCTACTTTACCCCTGAACCAATATCCTTTTTTTAACAACTTTTTTTCTATGTTGTCCAGGGCTGTGTTCAGTAGGCACAAATAAAAGAAAACGTTTTTTAAAAGAAAATGAGTGTTGTTATTGGACAAGACCAGGTAGTAACGTGTGTTTCAAACATTCTTCTCCTGTTTTGTGCCCACTGAACACGACCCTGATCTCTGTCTGTGCTACACTGGCATTCATAAGCATACTGTCACGTAGAAAAAGCTACATAGCTCCAATGACAGCCTACCAGTAGAAGTTCCAGTCCTCGCTCTCTGTGACCTGAGTCCATCCTCTCTTCTCAAAGTTGTTGATGAGTACGGATTTCTCAATGTCAGTCACCCATTTCACCTTATTAGCCATGGTTCCTCCTAGAGTCACACACGCACACACGGAAACACACACAAATACAAGCACACACACACATGCATGCACAGATAAGCTTGTCACGTGTAATAAACATAGGTATAACTAATAGTCTATTGTTTTGCCCATGATGAGCCCCTGCAATTTGCTAGCTCGCAAAAACACTGAATTCATGTGCTATCACATTCACAACTATATTTTGGTAGCATTTTGGTGTACTGTAAAGTATGGCACACAATCTTGTTATATCAGATAGCTAGGTATCCATGTATCCTTCCACACCAAATAACAGCTTTAGCTAGCTACCTGGAAATCGATCTTCTAATCTTCTTGTCAAACAACCGGTCATCAGCCCCAGCTAGCTGGATCCACCCTGCCTGAGACACCTGCAAAGGATAATGATTTTCATCCAATCGTGATGTCTGGTTCAATCGCCTTCAAGAGGAGCTTAATGCAAATTATAAAGGATAAATCCTCAATTTATTGACTTGATCCATGTCTTCTGCAAGGGTGAATGCTTGTTATCTCTTATCTTGATTTATCGATCCCATCCCAGCTCTTCCGGGTGAATAACCTAGCAACCGACGACGCGTCGAACTGTCAAATAATTCACGTTCATTCCACCACAGGGTGGCGCTAAATGCACGTTACATTTTTTGCATGCAGGGATATTTTTCACCACCGGTTACCCTCTAGTGGTTGTTGAGAGAAACACACTCCTCAAGGATCTTCCTGGTATAACTACCATAGGCGTGGCTGTTGAAATAATAATTGTGGCAGTTACTTGAAAACAACAAGATTAAAGGACGCTGCTGTAAGTACGACATTGTTTTACAACTGTGAAATATTCTAAACATTTTTATATTTAGGATATTGTACTATAATGTCCATATTATGTGCGTTACAGGGCGGCGTCTACTTTAATCTACAAAATAGGTAAGTTTGAAATGTTTGTTATTCTACAATGCACCTGTTCCTTTGTTGTCAGACAAGGAATATTTTAGACAATAATTGACTGCAGTACTGCTCTTCTCATTGTGAAACTCGATTAAAAAATATGAATAATGATAGGATCATTGTCATTGTTTAAATATTTTAAATTGAAATAGGGCAAATTGTACTGTATTTATTGCTTGTGTGATCTTCAAAACGACCTTAGGTTTGTTTGGTGAAGAGGATGACATCACCTTATTTTGACAAACCCCTATCAGACATTGCCATCAACAAATAATATTTTCCCCCAATTGTTATGATTTGATCATACTGAAGGGCTAAGGCATATATGATGTTATTATTATAAATACAATTACTATTAATTTAATAGTTAAATAATTCAAAGTGTCTTTATTACATATCTTTTACATTATTGTATTTATTTTTATTAGCCAATTATTTCAAAGACTATTGACAAATCCATATTTTCATTGGATTGGTTTGAGACATTACATTTGTAAAGACATTATGTCATATTACAAAAACAAATGTATATTTTGAGATGACAAAACAATGAAACCATTATTTTGTGATGGTAGCCGTTTGGTTGATTTGAGTAATGGAAATCCACCATTTGCATTGCGACTACCTCTCCCAACAGCACGTGAGCAGAGGGACAGAACAGTTTAGGGACAGGTGAGCAGAGCACTAAACCCTCGAGATTCCTAGTTAAAACTGACATGACATGCATTAATGTAGGTCACACACACGTGTTTATTTATCAATATTATGTATTGCACAGACACGCACGTTGAAACCTCATTGAGCCCATCCTGTGCAGTGAATCCTGAAGATGACATAATCTTTTCAGAATGAGGAAAGTTTGTGTGTACTGACCTGAATAATCTCCCCGGTAACACACTTCTGGGAACATGACCCAATATTTACACAGGTAGATAATTATGGGCGTTATCAAAATTGTTATGACCATAGTCACACATACAGCTAGGTGCACTAACTCACCTGTTACCACACTGAAAAAACAACTGTTGTCCTGACATGGATTCCACATCATTTAGGAGTGCAACACCCTGAAACTCATAACATGTGTGCTGCAAACTCTTTTCTTTATCAGAAAACAAAATGGTGGCGCACAGAAGCGAGCGAAGCTGTGCCATTTCCCTCCGGGCTGGACCTAGTGAGGTGGACAACGTCACCCTGTCTGATGTGAATCTCAGGTAAAGGCCACGTCACTCCAGTCCTGACCTCTGATCAGTTTACGCAGACGATACAAAATAAGAAAGTTACATTTTACTAAAACGCTCTTATAAATCAAATCACATTTTATTGGTCACATACACATCTTTAGCTGATGTTATCTCTTATGTCATAATAGACATTCAAAGGAAGTATTCGAATGGATCCCTCATTTCTTCCTCCATTGATATGACATTATGGGTGAAAGCAAAATGTTTGAAAGTGGACACTTTGCTACCCAATCACTGATTACCTCAAGGAATAAAGAATGCATTTCTAATGGTTCATGAACATCGTTTCTGTCCGTCCGTCCTATAGGATCCATGCCAGGGCTGCCCGGACTGTAGGTCGTCAGCTGGCAGAGATGGGTGACAGACTGGACCGTGAATGGGCAGAGAGACTCCCTAATCAGTGGCCTGTGCCACAAACTCTCCATGTGACAAGGCCTTCCCATGCTCTGACTAGAAGCATCTACAGGTTAGAGGGCTCAAAGACCAGGATGTATTGTGCCAAACTAGTAAACATCAGTGCTTATTTTGCACATAAGAAATATTTAAATGATTAACATTAATTATGGTTATCAAAGATTTCACGTAACTTATTGTCAGGGGGATACGAGGACAGCTTTGGGACGTGAAGAGTTTGCCTGGCGTGGCCAAAGCCTGGTTGGCCTCCGCTGTCCATAGTCCGGCTACACAGAGAGCAGAGGCTTGGGTAACCTGGGTAAGAGCCACTAGCATACTTCTCTCACGTCTCCTCATGTGCATTGGGGGTAGGGGCTAAGTGTCGATTTGGGATAAGTCTCTTACTACCACTCGTGTTGTCCCTTGCCCCTACACAGGTTTCCAGTATTCAACCTGCTAACTGCCCTGGTTGGGCCAAAGCAACGCTTGCCACTGTGGCACTGGTGGCCACGGCAACCATTTGCACTGCATTGTGGAAGGAGTAGAAAGGCTAACCGTTGCACTGAGGGGGCCGTGAGCTGGACTTCTAGCTACAATGTTTTGTGTTGGACAATTTCCTAATTGAGTGAGATTTTAAAACAATTTTTACTATAGACTTTGATTTAAGAAAAAGAAAGAAAACAGTGTGTGTTATTGAATTGGATTGATTGTGCTGGATCGCAGTTTTTATAGTCTTATCAACAAATGCATGTTTTAAAGACTGTTGCTGGTCTGCAGTCTTTTCTATGAAGATTGGGCCTGTTACTGGTTAATAGACATTTCATTGTCACAACTATTTTATGTTGCTTTATTACACCACTAAATGGAAGCTGGAAAATTATTTTTTAATGACTTGAGAAAAAATTAAACTTGAGAGAAACCCAAACTGACTTTTGACTCATAGATACCAGATATTTATTAATTGGTACAAGGTCACTTGAATGTGCTTATATGGACAAAGTCATTTCTGTCACACTGAAGGAAGTATACTGTAGGTAATGTGTGTGTGTGTCAATGTCTTTATAAATCCCCTTAGTACTGTTTTACTCCTTTTGGGTGGTTTTCAACAGGTGTATACTGTACAGCATGTAGACTGTACTGTATTGATACCAGTCTCTTCACAAATCCATGAGTCCTGTCTTACTCCTCAGACCATATTCCTCTCAGTCATCGTGGGCGGTGACGTCCACGTGTGTGTAACTCTTGTAGGCCTTCATGTTGCACTTCTGCAGCGTGGCCCCCAGCTGCTTCCCGGGGCCCATCTCGTAGGTGTGGGGGAAGCTCTGGCCCTGGGTCCTCTCGAACACCTCATGGAGGGTCTGCTCCCACTTCACTGGCGACACAAGCTGCTTGGCCAGCTGCCTGCGCACGTGGCCCTCATGCATGTAGCGCTTGGCATCCACGTTGGAGTACACGTTGATCTCAGGCCGACGCACCTAAGTTTGGATGGGTAGAGAGACGGGTTTGGCAAAGGATTTTTCCACCCCTTTAATTTATTTGGGCATTCATGGAGGGAAAATTAATGTTTTTAACCAGAATTGACAATCTGTCTGTGGCCCATGTTAGGAATCAAATCTTGTAAACTCCACCATACTTCACCAACACGACTGGAGACATTGTATGCTGTATATTGTAACGTCCTGGCTGCACAGTACATTTACCAACTGGAAACTGAAAATATATTATTGACTGATTGATTAAGTTACGTACCTCCACCTGTCTGAGGACGTCTCTCAGGGGCTCGGTGGCAGACTCCATCAGCGCCGTGTGGAAGGCCCCACTCACCAGGAGCGGCCGCACACGCAGGAAGTGAAGTTTCCTCGAGTTCTGTTGTAGGAAGTCCAGTGCCTGAGGGAGGGAGGAAGTGTCTGTGACTGTGTCTGTGATTCCGCCCCTTCCCCTAACCCATTTAGGTATATCTGAGAAGTAGGTCTATAGCCTGCTTGACTCTGATCTCAAATAAGCGTGAGGTACGTAATGCCAGGATGTTGTGGCCCAAGAGAGTGATCCAACGTCAAAGAAGAACAACTCCCCATTCATCCACTACCTCTTTGTGGCCGGCGATGACTCTCCCGTCGGGGAAAAGGTAGTTGGCCACGCTGCAGACGGGTTCCTTGATGCCCAGGCTAAGGCAGTGCTCCCTGGCCTGCAGACAGGCATGTTTGTACTTAGCCTGGGGCCTTCCCATTACCGACAGCATGCCGCTGGGGATCAGCTCTGACGCTTTCTGCATGGCCTCCGCTCGCACCTTCACCGCATACAGGGCTGTAGGATGGTAGAGACAAAACTATGGCGACTTAGAATTATTCACTGTCTGTTCATAATTAAGTATAACACAGCATTGGATAGAGTATTGAGGCTCACCTTCTGCGAAATCCATGGCTCCAGAAAACACCAGGGCTGCAAACTCTCCCACACTAAATCCTGCAGCAGCCACACAATTCTCAATGGCCTTGAGATGGATGAGGACACATAGGATGACAAGATGTGCGTTGAGTTTTGTTTGTAGAGAAATACAATAATATTATTGGTATAAAACAGTGTGTCATAGGCTGCATAGTTAAACATTTAATTTACACTTTGCCATTAAATGCACACTTGCAACGATTGAAATAATTTGCAACTCACACAAGTTCATTATCATTGGGCCATTGACATGAAACAGCACTACAGACATGGAGGGACAGCATCGGCGCATGAGCGGCTACAGACATGCAACTACTATGTGGCTTACCGCTGGATTTTCGTGGTTCAGCCTCTCCACAGCTGCCAGTGATGTGACAAACACTGCGGGCTGACAGTGGACTGTCTTCATCAATTCCTCCTCTGGTCCATCTAGGCACAGAGACAGCAAGTCGTAGCCCAGTATCTTCTGCGCGACGGCAAACATGTCCTTGACGTTTCCGTATTTCAGAAGCCCGCGACCCATACCCACGAACTGACTCCCCTGCCCGGGGAAGAGCAGCACAGAACACTCGCTCGGTTTCTTTTTGGGCCTCCGTTCTTCCTCCGTGGGCTCATTCTCCAGGAGTTGGTCTTTCGACTCGGGTGATGTTTGTGTCCCGTTCTGTGAGCCATGCTGATGGGGGTTGTTTGACACATTTCTGCACAAGGGAAATGACCTAAGCTCCGTTCTTGAGGTTATCCTCATCATGTTGAGGAGAGTAGCGCCTCTCATGTTGACTGATAAACCCTTTCTCAGGACGAAGACATTAATGTTCATAGTATTGCCACATGCATCTTTAAATGTGGTGTCCACCGAAGCGGGTCGTAGGTTTTTATAAGTTGACGGAACTCATATTATGCGCTCCATGAGACTAGAAATGGGCGCAGCCATATTGTTTAGGAGACGAGTCGCGTTCAGATGACGTAGTAACGGCGGTCACGAGTGTTTGGTGTTGCAGATTCACAAGAAATCACACAAAAACATCACAAGACGTTAAAAAATATTCACATTGAAATAGTCATCTTTAGTTAGAAATACTGCAAATGATTGTTTGAATAGTTTGGCATTGCTTGGTAGGCCTATTTGCCTACACAAACAAACATGTTCAACTTCTGTAGGCTATCGAAAAAAACATAAACCACTCGATATACTGTATCATAGGCTGCATAGTTAAACATATTTAATTTACACTTTGCCATTAAATGCACACTTGCAACTATTGAAATAATTTGCAACTCACACAAGTTCATTATCATTGGGCCATTGACATGATACAGCACTACAGACATGGAGGGACAGCATCGGCGCATGAGCGGTCTACAAGCCTATACCCACAGGGAAAACTAATGTATGATAATATATGTGACATATATGGACATATGAGTAATACATGTATTTAGATATTTATTTCAAATATTAGTACATATATTACATATGTATTTGAAATATATGTAAATATTATATATTAGGCTTTGTTATGGGGTATATGTGAGCCACAGACATATTTTTCAAAAGGATTTAAAAAAGACATTATTTCAAAGAGATTGTATTTCGAGAACAAAAGACAAAAAAACTGCCTTTCTCTCAGAATTAAACATGTGCTGAATATTAGGCCTATTTGCAATGTGGACTGTAGATATTTGTGTGTCAGATTTTTCCTGACATGACACTTCCTTTCCTGATGAAAAATGGCATACGTGGGTGGGTTAGCCTGCTTTGTATCAGATGGAGAAGAGAACAATCACATTGTTCACACACATACCAGTATGTGCACTTCTTCTGTACAGAAATTCAAACCAGTAGTTTATTCTTGGTATTCTATAATTTACGATGACTGTAGTCCCCTAGCAAGATGGAAATCTGAACAGTCAGTTGGTTGATTGAGGTTGATGGAGGTGTCTTTCAGTTCTTGAAGTAGTGTATAGACTACTGGGTCCACCTTCCAAGAATCATAGTCCTCATGGGTCATGTTCATACGGAATGGAATATTTTTTTTAATGGAAGAAATTTAAATTAGCATTCTTATTGCACAGGTAGTATCTCCTTGATCAAAGCACTTTCTAATAGGAACACAAATTCCCTTTTATTATTTTTTTTACAGATCCTACTCATCTCCTAGTTAGCACTACCATTGGTAGAGGTCGAGTTCCTCCCAGACTACATTCCAGATCTTACCACGCCTGGATTGGTATTTAACATATCAGCTACCCACCTCATATGATGTAGAAATCTGATGCCCGACTGCACAGTGGATGATGTGGCACGCAACCATTGATTGATGCAATGCAACACATGCGCATCTAGTCGGGCAAGAACTCGGCCAGACTGTTGACATGTAAAACGCCTGGGCATGTTTGACATTGCAGGCGACTGCCGAATGACTGATCTACAAAGATCTTTGCATCATAAATGACTACTCAATATTATTTGTAGATCAGTCAGTCAGTCACAATTTACCCATGACACATCACGATCCCCCAGGCTCTGACAGGGTGATAGCCTCCACCTGTTCCTGTAGCCCTTTCTCTTCTGTGGCTGATTGGCTCTCAAGTATCTGCTGAGTTTCCTGATTGGCTCTTGGTTGGAGTTTAGCGATAAACTCACTGCTGGCTAATGCCCCCTCCTGTTTCGGGCAGGTGATTTTCACTGGCAACGATGATAACTTGTCTGTAGCAAAATATACGGCATTCCATAATTAGTATAATTTATTGACTGTCCATCAAATCTGATTTCTTATTGCAGTATTTATTTATTTATTGCAACACATACATACAGTGGGGAGAACAAGTATTTGATACACTGCCGATTTTGCAGGTTTTCCTACTTACAAAGCATGTAGAGGTCTGTAATTTTTATCATAGGTACACTTCAACTGTGAGAGCAAAAATCCAGAAAATCACATTGTATGGTTTTTAAGTAATTAATTTGCATTTTATTGCATGACATAAGTATTTGATACATCAGAAAAGCAGAACTTAATATTTGGTACAGAAACCTTTGTTTGCAATTACAGAGATCATACGTTTCCTGTAGGTCTTGACCAGGTTTGCACACACTGCAGCAGGGATTTTGGCCCACTCCTCCATACAGACCTTCTCCAGATCCTTCAGGTTTCGGGGCTGTCGCTGGGCAATACGGACTTTCAGCTCCCTCCAAAGATTTTCTATTGGGTTCAGGTCTGGAGACTGGCTAGGCCACTCCAGGACCTTGAGATGCTTCTTACGGAGCCACTCCTTAGTTGCCCTGGCTGTGTGTTTCGGGTCGTTGTCATGCTGGAAGACCCAGCCACAACCCATCTTCAATGCTCTTACTGAGGGAAGGAGGTTGTTGGCCAAGATCTCGCGATACATGGCCCCATCCATCCTCCCCTCAATACGGTGCAGTCATCCTGTCCCCTTTGCAGAAAAGCATCCCCAAAGAATGATGTTTCCACCTCCATGCTTCACGGTTGGGATGGTGTTCTTGGGGTTGTACTCATCCTTCTTCTTCCTCCAAACACGGCGAGTGGAGTTTAGACCAAAAAGCTCTATTTTTGTCTCATCAGACCACATTACCTTCTCCCATTCCTCCTCTGGATCATCCAGATGGTCATTGGCAAACTTCAGACGGGCCTGGACATGCGCTGGCTTGAGCAGGGGGACCTTGCGTGCGCTGCAGGATTTTAATCCATGACGGCGTAGTGTGTTACTAATGGTTTTCTTTGAGACTGTGGTCCCAGCTCTCTTCACGTCATTGACCAGGTCCTGCCGTGTAGTTCTGGGCTGATCCCTCACCTTCCTCATGATCATTGATGCCCCACGAGGTGAGATCTTGCATGGAGCCCCAGACCAAGGGTGATTGACCGTCATCTTGAACTTCTTCCATTTTTGAATAATTGCGCCAACAGTTGTTGCCTTCTCACCAAGCTGCTTGCCTATTGTCCTGTAGCCCATCCCAGCCTTGTGCAGGTCTACAATTGTATCCCTGATGTCCTTACACAGCTCTCTGGTCTTGGCCATTGTGGAGAGGTTGGAGTCTGTTTGATTGAGTGTGTGGACAGGTGTCTTTTATACAGGTAACGAGTTCAAACAGGTGCAGTATTGAGGGGAGGATGGATGGGGCCATGTATCGCGAGATCTTGGCCAACAACCTCCTTCCCTCAGTAAGAGCATTGAAGATGGGTCATGGCTGGGTCTTCCAGCATAACAACGACCCGAAACACACAGCCAGGGCAACTAAGGAGTGGCTCCGTAAGAAGCATCTCAAGGTCCTGGAGTGGCCTAGCCAGTCTCCAGACCTGAACCCAATAGAAAATCTTTGGAGGGAGCTGAAAGTCCGTATTGCCCAGCGACAGCCCCGAAACCTGAAGGATCTGGAGAAGGTCTGTATGGAGGAGTGGGCCAAAATCCCTGCTGCAGTGTGTGCAAACCTGGTCAAGACCTACAGGAAACATATGATCTCTGTAATTGCAAACAAAGGTTTCTGTACCAAATATTAAGTTCTGCTTTTCTGATGTATCAAATACTTATGTCATGCAATAAAATGCAAATTAATTACTTAAAAATCATACAATGTGATTTTCTGGATTTTTGTTTTAGATTCAGTCTCTCACAGTTGATGTGTACCTACGATAAAAATTACAGACCTCTACATGCTTTGTAAGTAGGAAAACCTGCAAAATCGGCAGTGTATCAAATACTTGTTCTCCCCACTGTACGTACACACACACACACACACACACACACACACACACACACACACACACACACACACACGAGAGAAATACATGGCAGAGCATTACCCCCAGGAGCGACGGGTTTCATTAGGCGGTTGAGCTGAACGTTCCAGTGTCGGACATGGCTACTGGCTTTACGAAGCTTCTCCTGAACTTCCTACAGACCCAGAGAGAGGGAAACAAGGACATAAGAACATACTGCTAGTTACACAGTTGAAGTAAGTTGCACTTTGTTTTACCATCTGTCATTTACTAGCATGTATTGACTTATAGGTGCCCTATACAACAATTCCACCTGCAAATAGCTCTATACCGAGTTTAAAGCTTTATCACTGTGAAAATTATGGCTCCCTAAACTCCACTGTTGCAAGATTCCCACCGAAAAAGTTCCTGAACAATAGCCTTTTCCTGCTCTCCCCTCACCTCCTGCCACCTCTTCTCCTCCATCTCTCATCTCCTCTCTCTCACCTCCAGGTGCTGGTGACTCCTCTCTCGGGTCTCTCGGAGGCTCTGGAGCTCCTGGGAGGCGTAGTGTAGGGCAGAGGGGGCCGGCCCGTCTTCCTTAGCTCCGTTTGGGGCCTCCTCCCTGGGGCTGATGTGGCGGGATGCCTCCTGCTGCTCCTGGAGGAGCAGACACTGCCTGCGCTTCTCCTCCTCTGCCTGCAGTACCCTGGGAGAGGAGAGGAAGGAGGGCAACGGTAGAGAGACAGTAGAAAGGGAGAAAAGGATAGATAGGAGAGAGGATGAGATGAGGGATATAAGGGCACAGAAGACCATTCCACTGCAATAGACAGGGACGTTTGGTGGTCTGATCTGTGTCTTTAGTCTTGCAGCCATGTGTGTGTGTCCTTATGTGTGTATGTGTGTGTGTGTGTGTGTGCCTGATTTCTCCTCCTCCAGGCGAGCCTGTTTCTACGTGTTGAGATAAGTTTGTGTAGGCGTTACCCTTCTAGCTCCAGCCTGACTTTCTCCTCCTCCATGTGGGCCTGTATCTCCGTGTTGAGAGCGGCCTCCAGTTTGTGCTGGGTCAGCTCCAGCTCCTGGATCCTCTTCCTCTGCTGCTCGGCCTCCTTCTCCTTCTCTGCCATCTCAGCCTGCATGCTCTCCCGCAACTGGGGAACACACGCAGGCAGGCAATCAGGCACATATACATGTGCACCGAATGCATTCATTCACACACGCCATATACTCATTTATCTGGGGAACATACACAGGTGCACTAATAAACCTAATTCGACTTTATTCTTCAGTACATGATCTCACCTTCTCTGCCTCCTCTAGCTGTCTCTCCAACGCTCTCTGGACCTCCTTCTGTTGCTCCCTCTCTTTCTCCTCCTCCTCCCTGCGCCGTGCCTCCACCTCTCGCTGGTGCTGTGGGACACATACATCCTACATGTCATGTTAAGTACTGTATACTATGTATGCATTACCCCCTCTTTCCCCCCACTCATCCCTTCTCTTTTCTATCTCTCCTCTTTAATGCCTCTCTCTCTCCCTCCCTCTCACCTGAATAATACTCTCTATCTCCTGTCCTTGCCGTTCCTTTTCCCTCTCCCGGTCTTGAATGGTAAGCTCTTCTGATTGGCTGCCGCTCAGGCAGCGCTCCCGTTGGCTCTGCTCGCGCTGGACCCGCCTCTTCAGCTTTAGTTCCTGGTGCAGGGAGGACTTGCGCTCACCCTGGAGACGGATGGCAGTCTGCAAGGCTGGGGAGACAGAGGACACACAGACACACACACAGGAGAATCAGAAAAAAGTTAATTTCCTTCCCTAATGCTTTTCAACCCAGGGGTCTCCCGCATGCCAACCAAATGTTTTAACCATTAGGTCAACAGGATATCCCCTTGGTCCGAGGACGACAATTAGGCTTGTGTCTCAGGCAGGGCGTTACACTTATTCACATCCCCTCACCTTGGGTCCATTCCACCCTCTGTCTCTGGTCGGCAGCACTCATCTCATAGGTCTTGCTGGGGGTCTTCACACAAAAGAGACAACGCTTCCCATCCCTGTCTGGAATAGCCTAAAACAGAGAGAGGACAACTGGTGGTTGACTACCAGGGTGACATTATCAACACCCGAAGTTCCGCTCAGGTAATCCCAACCATAAATGATCAGCATTAACATCATACTGCAGGCCCGCAACATGTAACCCTCATTGACTCGTTTTAATCCATGTCCTAGCTCAAAACATAGGCCCAATGGTACAGTTCTAGACAAGCTTGTATCTATACCAATTCAAGCTAGCCCTATGGTATTTTCAAATAAGGGGTTACCAACTGAGCATAGTGTGCTTATATTAGAGTCTGATATGAAATCCCTCAGCTGGACTGATTCATGTAAATACCAGAAGTTTGATCTCGAAAATGGATTTTATTATAACTCTGGCCTCTCAAACCAATGTGGACATTTTGGTAATATCTGAAACCGCAAAAATGGAAGAGGCAAGTGGAAGGGGGAAACAGTAAGGAACTTGTCTGTCGGCCCTGCATTAAAGACCAAAATTGGTTTAAAAAAATGGTGATAAATAAAAAAGTATACCAGTTTAATTTCAGGACCAGAAATTGACAGATGTGCCATATAGATTGCCAAATAGTTGGGAAGAGATTTTCAATGTACCAATTCCATGGCACATGGTTATTGAACTGATACACAAAATGACGCCGAATTCAAAACATAACATTTTTCAATTTAAATTATTATACAAAATTCTTGCAACCAATAGAATGTTATACATACAGTGAGGGAAAAAAGTATTTGATCCCCTGCTGATTTTGTACGTTTGCCCACTGACAAAGACATGATCAGTCTATAATTTTAATGGTAGGTTTATTGGAACAGTGAGAGACAGAATAACAACAACAAAATCCAGAAAAACACATGTCAAAAATGTTATAAATTGATTTGCATTTTAATGAGGGAAATAAGTATTTGACCCCCTCTCAATCAGAAAGATTTCTGGCTCCCATGTGTCTTTTTATACAGGTAACGAGCTGAGATTAGGAGCACACTCTTAAAGGGAGTGCTCCTAATCTCAGCTTGTTACCTGTATAAAAGACACCTGTCCACAGAAGCAATCAATCAATCAGATTCCAAACTCTGACATGCGTTTTTCTGGATTTTTTTGTTGTTATTCTGTCCCTCACTGTTCAAATAAACGTACCATTAAAATTATAGACTGATCATTTCTTTGTCAGTGGGCAAACGTACAAAAATCAGCAGGGGATCAAATACTTTTTTCCCTCACTGTATATGGGGGATACAACCATCCCAGCTCTGCAGATCTTGCTGCGAAAAGGCAGAATCATTAGATCATTTGTTTTGGTATTGTCCATATGTGGCTTGTTTTTGGTCACAGGTTCAGAAATGGCTGAAGAAGTGCAACATTTACCTGGAACTAACTGCTAGCCCTGCTGGGTGATTTGAAAAGTCATAGTCAATCAATCAATAACATAATACAACTTTTAGCAAAAATGTGTATCTTTAATTTACAATCTGTAGAAACTATGAGACTAGAAAGGTTCAGAACTTTTGTGTAACATCATAGCACAGTTGAAAAATATATGGCAAATAGAAATCAAAACTGGATGGTATTCAGAGATAGATGGGAGGGGAGGAGTTGAGGGAAACTTGGCTAAATAAGACTGTGCCGGATACTGATGTGTCTCTGGCTGGTTATGTTTTGGATCTGACAGAGTTGGCAGACGTAGAGGTGTCACCATATTTACAAAGGACAACTTAAATGTTTCTGTATCTCTCACTACCTCTGTCCCTAAGCAATTTGAATGTCTAGTCCCAAATGTGGCCCTTGGTAATAATACCCAACTTATGCTAGTTGGAATTTATAGCCCTCCCTCCAATTGTCTGACTATCTATCTAATTATGCTAAACCTGAATTATTAATTTTGGGTGATCTTAATCTGGATTGTTGATGCCAGCTTCTGATAGGCTGAAAGATATCTGCATTGAGCTAAATCTAACTCGGCTGATAACTAAACCAACCCGCCACAACTTTAAACACCCTGAAAAATCTGGGGTTATCCCTAAGATCTGGAAAACGACACAAGTCCTCCCCCTACACAAAGGCGGAGATCCTTCTGACTTGGATAACTACTGTCCAATTTCTTGCCTTGCCAAAGTTTTAGAGTCACTGGCCAACTCTCAGCATATAACTTTTTCAATGTCTCATTCTATTCTGAATGAGCACCAATCTGGTTGTAGACCTGGACATAGCACTGTTTCATTATTATTTATGTGTTTATTATAATATATATATTTTTTTACTCCAGATACAAAATTATAGATATGAACAACAATTTACAGGCGCACACAAACAATAACTACATTTAATCTGCCCAGACCCGCATGCTCACACCCCCATCCCTAGTGCCTTCATTGTACCAATTTGTTTTTCTATTTCAATATTTCAATAATAAATCATTCGATTTTTCGATTGTGTTAATGATGGCAGATTGATTTCAACGTTTTTACACTGAACAAAACTATAAAACGCAACTATTTCAAAGATTTTACTGAGTTACAGTTCATATAAGGAAATCAGTCAATTTAAATAAATAAATTAGGCCCTAATCTATGGATTTCACATGACTGGGAAACCAGATATGCATCTGTTGGTCATAGAAAAAAAAGTAGGCGCGTGGATCAAAAAAAGTCAGTATCTGGTGTGACCACAATTTGCCTCATGCAGTGCGACACATCTCCTTTGCATAGAGTTGATCAGGCTGTTGATAGTGGCCTGTGGAATGTTGTCCCACTCCTCTTCAATGGCTGTGCGAAGTTGCAGGATATTGGCGGGAACTGGAACACGCTGTCATACACGTCAATCCAGAGCATCCCACACATGCTCAATGGGTGACATGTCTGGTGAGTATGCAGGCCGTGAAAGAACTGGGACATTTTCAGCATCCAGGAATTGTGTACAGATCCTTGCGACATGTGGCCATGCATTATCATGCTGAAACATGAGGTGAAGGCGGCGGATGAATGGCACGACAATGGGCCTCAGGATCTCGTGACGTTATCTCTGTGCATTCAAATTGCCATTGATAAAATGCAATTGTGTTTATTGTCAGTAGCTCATGCCTGCCCATACCATAACCCCACCGCCACCATGGGGCACTCTGTTCACAACGTTGACATCAGCAAACCGCTCGCCTACATGACGCCATACATGCTGTCTGCCATCTGCCCGGTACAGTGGAAACCGAGATTCATCCGTGAAGAGCACACTTCTCCAGGTTACAACGCCAAACTGCAGTCAGGTCATGACCCTGGTTAGGACGACGAGCACACAGATGAGCATCCCGGAGACATTTTGTGCAGAAATTCTTGGGTTGTGCAAACCCACAGTTTCATCAGCTGTCCGGGTGGCTGGTCTCAGACGATCTCGTCGGTGAAGTTCCCCGGATATGGAGGTCATGGGCTGGCGTGGTTACATGTGGTCTGCGGTTGTGAGGCCGGTTGGACGTACTGCCAAATTCTCTAAAATGACATTGGAGGCGGCTTATGGTAGAGAAATTAACATTAACTTATCTGGCAACAGCTCTGGTGGACAGATACAAGGTAATGATCATACTGTTTAATCAGCTTCTTGATATGCCACACCTGTCAGGTGGATGGATTATCTTGGAAAAGGATAAATGCTCACTAACAGGGATGTAAACAAATTTGTGCACAACATTTTAGAGAAATAAGCTTTTTGTGCATATGGAACATTTCAGGGATCTTTTATTTTCAGCTCATGAAACATAGGACCAACACTTTACATGTTGCGTTTCTATTTTTGTTCAGTATAGTATACCTTTTTTCAAGATGAGTGATGACAAGAGAATCGTCCAGCCCATTGGGTATCTCATTACCCCCCTATATGCCATGTCTTGAAATATGCAGACAGACGGATTAACAGACATAGCAATGTTTCAGCGGCTACACTTGTCTTAGATGTGCTATATTGTTTAGACCATAAAAATCATTGTGCTGCCTTATTTATTGACCTGTTAAAGGCATTTGATACTGTTGACCATTTCTTACTTGTTCAAAGGTTGTCTGAAATAGGCTAGGTCAGGCATCTTGCAGTTGGTTCAAGAACTATCTAATGGACAGAACACAATGTGCTTACTGACAGTATCAAATCTAGCTTCCTCATTACGAAAGGTGTGCCGCAGGGGTCGATTTCTGGCCCTGTTCTCTTCACTATTTCTATAAATAATATTGGTCTATCTGTTAAAACCTGTAACCTTAATCTCTACGCGGATGATACAGTTGTTTAGTCCTGTGCCCCCCTCAGTACAGCAGGCCATTCATAACCTTCAGCTTGGTTTTGACTCCATTCAAAAATCGCTTACTGATCTTAAACTAGTGCTAAATGTTAATAAAGCCAAGTTTATGTTGTTCTCCAGGTCTCGTAATCTTGACCCTGAGGACCTACATATTTGCACATTGAAGGGAGCCCAAATTGAACAAGTTCCCCATTATAAGTACTTGGGTATTTGGATTGACGATAAGCTCTCTTTTTAAAACACACATTGAAAAACTGACAAGAAAGTTGAGAATTAAGATTGGTTTCTTTTATAGAAATAAATCCTGCCTCACTTTGGAAAGTAGAAGGAAGATTGTTCAAGCAACGCTTCTCTCAGTACTTGATTATGGTGATGTAATCTACATGCATGTGGCAGCCTCTGCTTTAAAACCTTAAGATTCAGTCTATCATCAGCACTGTGTTTTATCACTATGGACAATTTTCGTACACATCACTGCATTTTGTATAGTTCTGTTGGCTGGGAGTCTCCGACTACCAGAAGGGCCCAGCACTGGCTACCTTTTGTACATAAAGCGGAGATTCCCCCACTACATCAGCTCATGTATTAAATGGAGATCCAGCAATTTTCAGACCCGCTCTCTGGACTGACTGCTTCTGGAGGTACCGCGGGTCTCCACTGACCTGGGGAAAAATGCTTTTAGCTTATGTGTCGGAATAGCCTTCAGGTCACTTTGAAATTAAACTCACTGGTCTCCATTGGACAGCTTAGATCGAGTTTAAGGGAGGTGATATGCGAGAGTTGTTTGTTTTGATTAATCCTGTTTTATTTATTGTATTGATATTATTTATTGTATATTCATGTTCACAGGGCTCCCTTGCAAATGGTCTCAATGGTGACCCACCCTGTAGAAATAAAACTTAAATAAAAAATAATAATAATACACTAAATATCCAAAAGTATGTGAACACCTGCTCGTTAAACATCTCATTCCAAAATCACAGGCATTAATATGGAGTTGGTTCCCCCTTTGCAGCTATAACAGCTTCCACTCTTCTGGGAAGGCTTTCCACTAGATGTTGGAACATTGCTGCGGGGACTTGCTTCCATTCAGCCACAAGAGCATTAGTGAGGTCGGGCACTGATGTTGGGCGATTAGGCCTGGCTCGCAGTCGGTGTTCCAATTAATCCCAAAGGGGTTTGATGGGGTTGGAGTAGGGCTCTGTGCAGGCCAGTCAAGTTCTTCCACATCGATTTCGGTAAACCATTTCTGTATGGACCTCGCTTTGTTCACGGGGGCATTGTCATGCTGAAACAGGAAAGGGCCTTCCCCAAACTGTTGCCTGAAGCACAGAATCGTCTAGAATGTCATTGTATGCTGTAGCGTTAAGATTTCCCTTCACTGGAACTAAGGGGCCTAGCCCAAACCATGAAAAACAGCCCCGGACCATTATTCATCCTCCACCAAACTTTACAGTTGGCACTATGCATTCGGGCAGGTAGCGTTCTCCTGGCGTCCGCCAAACCCAGATTCGTCTGTCGGACTCCCAGATGGTGAAGGGTAAATCATCACTCCAGAGAACGCGTTTCCACTGCTCCAGAGTCCAATGGCGGCAAGCTTTACACCACTCCAGCCGACGCTTGGCATTGCGCGTGGTGATCTTAGGCTTGTGTGCGGCTGCTCAACCATGGAAACTCATGAAGCTCCCGACAAACAGTTATTGTGCTGACGTTGCTTCCAGAGGCAGTTTGGAACTCTGTAGTGAGTGTTGCAACTGACGACAGACGATTTTTAGCACTTGGCGGTCCCGTTCTGTGAACTTGTGTGGCCTATCTCGTCGCGGCTGAGCCGTTGTTGCTCCTAGACGTTTCCACTTCACAATAACAGCACTTACAGTTGACCGGGGCAGCTCTAGCAGGGCAGAAATGTGACAAACTGACTTGTTGGGAAAGGTGGCATCCTATGATGGTGCCATGTTGAAAGTCACTGAGCTCTTCAGTAAGGCCAGTCTACTGCCAATGTTTGTCTATGGAGATTGCATGGCGGTGTGCTCGATTTTATACACCTGTCAGCAACGGGTGTGGCTGAAATAGCAGAATCCACTAATTTGAAGGGGTGTCCACATACTTTTGTACATCTCAGTCTCAGGTACGCAGTAGCGATGCACTCAGCCATTAGCAAATAAATAATCATCCTAGCCAAGAATTTTTCTACTGGTTTTTGGATTCAAAGATAAACCAGAATAACAAGATTACCTCCACAACGCAATTCTGGTCCAATGGAATCTCGCCCTTCTTGTCTTTCAGGTCCTCGCTGGCGTAGTAGGTCATGAAGGATGGCCTGAGTACAAACCAACGCTCCATCCAGTTCCTACGCACATGTCCCTTTTTCCACATGTAACCCTGCGAGAGAGAGAGACAGACAGACAGAGAGAGAGGTATTGATCAGTGTCCCTGTATTGTGAATTTCATTCAGCGCAAACACATAAAAACAGCCCCCCCCTGTCCCCCCTCCCCACACACAGCTACACATCCCTCTCCTCACCCCGGGGCCACATCCATACACTCCCACCAACTCACCCTCTTGAGGACGTTGTGGTACATCTCCCAGAAGACTTGGTCCAGGGCCAGACTGAAGGCCTCCACACTGCTGACCCTCAGCAGCCTCCCGGCACCCATGTGATCCAGGAACACCCACACCGACATGCCCTCCTCCTGGACAGAGGCAACCTGGGATAGCAGGTCCTCCAGGGGCTTGCCGTCCCACTCCTGGTTCATCGCAGTGGAGATTTTCTTCAGCAGGTACTCCACCTGTGTTTGTGTTTGTGTGTGTGTGCGGGGATAAATGTGACATTTTGGATTACACATGTAAAGTTACAAGTCAGAAAATATCTTTATCCTTCTATGGGTCAATTTGCTGGGACCCATATTCAGAAAGTGATCTAGTAAAGGGATAATGCTGTGGTCAGCAAGTTGCAACACATCTTCATAAAGCCTGCAGATGATATCGAGTGAGTTCACGTGTTATCAACAGGAAACCAACCTCCCTCCTATTGGTTTATTCCACCCCGACTTCCTGCTTAGGGGGAGGAGCTCAGGAAGTAAGGACCTAGATTAGCGATTTGTTTGCAAGGGGCTATCGATAAAGATACAGTTTGTATACTGCAAGCGTCAAAGCACACAGTGTAGTCAAAGATGGCCACCGGACTGCATAACTACGACTCTTTTCTTACTCTGTTTATATACAGTACTGTATGTGTATCTATTCACCCTCTATTTCTCCCTCCCTCTTCAGCTCTCCTCCTTTCCCACTTCTCTCTCTCTCTTTTCCAGATGAACTATTTCCTCCCTACCTATACATCTCTTTTCCTCTCTTTCTCTCTGAAAGATACTGACTTTATATTTAAATGTGCCAATGGAGGTCAGTCTCTCCCTGCCCCCCTCATCCCTCCACCCCCCTCACCTCCTGTGGGATCATGATGAGCGGGTAGTGGTCCTCCGACAGCAGGTTGAAGAGACAGAAAAGTTTGAAGCAGTCTCTCAGGGAGCACAGCAGCCCCCCCTGGCCGCTGGTAGGTCTGTAGTTTTTCTTCATGGTCATCATCCAGCACAGGTCGTCAAACGTCTCCTTGTCGTACGCACCCTCTTTGACCTGAGTGCAGCACACCAGGGGTTAATTCATTAATTAGTACTGGTAAAGAGGTTAAAGGGATAGTTCACCCAAATGACTAAATTACATATTGGTTTCAATACCCTGTAAGCAGTCTATGAACAAGGTAAGAATGCAGGCTTCAGTTTTGCTCACAGGTTAAGGAAACCAATATGTCATTTTGTAATTTGGGTGAACTAAGATTAAGATCAAGATCAAGTGCAATTAATCTCCTGAATGGACTGGAATTCACTCATCTCAATGTGAAAATCCTCAATTGAGTAGTGATGTGATGGTTACCTTAGCCAGTATGTATTTGTTGAGGTAGGTTACCTTGGCCAGTATGTATTTGTTGAGGTAGGTTACCTTGGCCAGTATGTATTTGTTGAGGTAGGTTACCTTGGCCAGTATGTATTTGTTGAGGTAGGTTACCTTGGCCAGTATGTATTTGTTGAGGTAGGTTACCTTGGCCAGTATGTATTTGTTGAGGTACGGCATGTAGCCATGGTTTGACACAGGTCCATCGTCATCGTCTTGGAAGTGTTCCTCCAGCGCCACGGGGTCGTGAGGAATGTTCAACACCGTGTACAGGTTGTGGGAGAGAACCTGTGACATGCACGCACATGCACGCACACACACACACAGAAAAATGAAGAAAATGCATGTGTCAAAGGGAGATTCTCAATTGGTTCGCTCAACTCCTCCGTCCTCAGTTATCCTCTCCTTGCCTCCTTTTCAAAAAGGTCAAAGGTAACCGAGGAGAGGAGGGGAGGACAGGAAATGTGGAAACAAATACGCTTGTATGAAATTAGACTCTTTCTTCACTCGCTCGTCATCATGTAAATTACATTTCCAGGGGTGGAATCCCAAATTAAATGTGTAAAGTATTAAAAAGACATGTAGCTAGTTGTGCTGAACATTTATAGATAAAACAATAAGTAGCATTTCGTTTTTAAATATGCATACTTTTCTCCTCTGAGTAAACAACAGCTGATTTAAAGGGGGTGTGGCGAATTTCAAAACTCTTCCACAAAGGATACTCTTGTGCTTCCTCGCCTGGAGGAGGCCATCTCGGACACGAGGACACTCCTCCGTTTCAAACTAATTGACACTATCCTCGACCACTCTACAACTTATCGGTTTTTGGGTCACGGAGGAGAGAGGATGGAGGATTCGAGGAGGGGACAGTCTTTTGGCCAAAAGAGAATCTCCCAAAAATGACCCTTTCAAATGTATTATGTTACTGTTAATATTAAATATACTATTCCTATATATACAGTATGTAAGTGGTTACTAAAATACATTTGACATTTTAGTCATTTAGCAGATGCTCTTATCCAGAGCGACTTACAGTTAGTGAGTGCATACATTTTCATACTGGCCCCCCGTGGGAAACGAACCCACAACCCTGGTATTGCAAGCGCCATGCTCTACCAACTGAGCTACAGGGGACTAAAATAGTGCACATAAACTCAAATCATCTAAAATCATATGAAACAACAAAAAAGTACATGATAAAAACCAAAGCAAGCAGTGTAAACAACATTGCAGGCCTCTGTTGACTGACACACAAACAAAATCACACACACACACACACAGCCCCCTCGGTGTGAGCATGTCTGGACACCTGCCTGCTATTTTCTGGGATTCTCACCATAGGGCGAACGCAACGTGTTTCAACTCGACAGGCCAGAGACTGAGTGAGGGGGAAGATGACTGGGGAAGATGTCTGAACGCACCGTCTGTTTCTGTTGTACAGAAACTTTGATATGTTGTCATGTGTACAGGTTGAGTGCAGTAAAGGGAGAGGGACAGACCTGGACTTTGAAATGAGGGCATAGTTGACTACCGCCTGACCTAGATTCACATATTTCTGTGTGTAGGCTGCCGCTGTTGATATTACTCACTGAACGAGGGTTTCATGGATACACACTCATGAGTGTGTATCCATGTTTTAAAGTCACCAATGTATCCAAAGTGTGTGTGTGAGTGAGTGAGAGAGAATGTCTTCATGTGTATGTTTCTCATACTCAGCAGTATTCCTGCATGATGCATGCAAATTATTATTTTTACAAGTGGACTGTTAACTTTATAATGGTTTACAACCCTAGATTCAAGCGGAATCATTTATTATAGGCTAATATAACAACTTGTAAGAGGCTAACAATGTATTTTTTAAGGCTATCTTGATCAGATCTTCAAACGTCAAAATGTTTGTTTATAAGGTTATGCGTAACAAGCTGGCGCCAGAGGCACAGAGGCAATTCAACACCCATTTCCTGATTATAAAGCTCAGCACTTCGAAATATTACACTTCAAATCTAACCTTCAGCTGGGACTTCGATACTTTGCCGCATTTCTCCATGTCCAGCGATGTGAACGCGTACCAGATGGACTTGAGCAGTTCGGATTGCAGTTCCATTGTGGAGACAGACGTCTTAGCGTCTACATTCCGAAGCGGGCGGAGTTGCGCACAGCACAGTGATTTCAGTATTGCAAAGTGGAAGCGCTTACCGAGAAGGCGAACAGGACACATTAAGAAAAGGGGTGGAGAAGAGAGTAATAATTATGTAACGAAAGTAAAATACTATATGCATATAATAGGATATTTATAATCATAATAAATACTTAGTAAAAATATATAAACCACAATATCAAACTTTAACTTGTTTTTATTCATATAGGGTACTAATAGCCTACCTTTTAACCTATAATTATGTTTTTAGGTCATTCAAATGGACATAAAACTTCGAATGAGTTTTGGAAAACTCATGCATCCTTGTAAATTATAGACCTCTCTCTTTCAAGTGGGTGGTGGTAAATTAACCCCAGCTCTTGGTTGATATCATTGCTATGCATAGTCGATATCACTACATTCCCCAGCAGCCACTCTGGGTTTGAGTCGCACTCTCACAAACTCCACCAACTCACAACTTGTTTCCTTACAAGTAAGAGAGAGACTGTAGACAGATCCGGAATTATGAGCGGGCCTTAGGGGGCCTGGACCGCCCTACCGCACTTCCTTGCCAGTCCAAATAAAATATTTAAATATTGATAATTTATTTGACCGAGACGCACGCGGACAGAAAGACGCATCGATCTCAGTTAAAGCATCCGCGCGAGCGAAACAGCGCCCCTCTGTCTCAGTACGTGTAGACCATGTATCTGATGCTGTCTGGACCAAAAGAGTATGGCATGTCATACTATTGCTGTCCAGACAGCATCAGATACATGGGCTACACATAGAGGGGCGCTGTTTCGCTCGGTCGGATGCTTTTCTCCGGAAACATAGTTTCAGCAGAGAGGAAGAGTAAGACAATGCGTTTTTATGAGCACAATCTGCAGACATAAGCTTGTCGCCTGCCTCTTTGGGACAAAGACTCCCATTGTTAGGGCGTAGACATGAGCATCTCGTCATTATATACAGATCTCTGGTTTCAGCCTCTTGCGAATTGGAAAGGAAAGTTAGGATGCTGGATTCCCCTCGCCACAATTATATAATTACTCCTGTCTAAATAACATAATTCAAAATATTTCACCAGGGAGCATGACTTAACCACAGAGGATCATTAGCTTATTTTTTATTTAATTTTTATAGCTCTGGATTGTTTCAAATCTGTAGGCCTGTGCCAATTTGGGAAGCTGCGATTTGGGAAGCGCTCATGGCAATAGGCCTACAAGATTGAGTTGCGGCTATCAGCGATAAGCGCTTAAAATATGTGTGAAGTTTAAAATGTTGCAACAACAAGAAGGGGAGAGGTGTGTGCAGTGCTTGACTTGGGCAGGAGCTCACCAGAACTGAGTACCAACACCTTACATGTTCTACTGCTTGAGTTCCTGCACCTCTTATAAAATATTTGCTCAAAAGTATTGTACAGTTCCTGCACCTAAATATAAACAGTACCGGCACCCAAAATTAGTACCAGCTTCTATTTTAGTCCAAGTCAAGCACTGGATGTGTGGCGAAGATATGGCGTGTCTCTCTTGAATGCATGCGCTCAGCTCTCCAGAATGCGCTCAGCTGTCTCTTGCCAATTCTTGTGCATTCATTGTTTAATTGTGTGAATTGTTTGCTCTTTGATTGCTTATAAGTCCCCATTACATATGTCACCAGTAGGTCTAGTAAATGTACCGTTAATCCCGTGTCATTTACATTAAATTATGTTAATGCATGTATTAATTACAGTCATTTACCCTACGTTGTTTGCAGTGTTGAGTTCACAACCTGCTACACTTGTGAGAAACACGTTTTGGTTTATTTCATAACCATTACAAGTTTTGTAAATTTTTTCATTGTCTTTTGTTTGGAGTGCTCCGTGAGCAATGAGCATGTTCTCTGTCCTGATAAAGTTGAGGGAACGCGTAAAGTTGAGGGAACGCGCGCGACTGAGCACGCACATAAGTAGGCCTACCTGGCCTGCTGCATGCAAAAGTAGGAAAGTGCCCATGTTGCAATGTCAGATTTCTGATTGTCATAACTCTCCACGTCCACCACTAATAAATTGAGATTATCAGTCATTTTTTCTTAATCTCACACAGTAAGTCAACCAAGTCTGGTTCTTTAACATCCATTGCGAATGATAGTTCCTCAGTATTTTTAAATAGCTTTCCAACACTCCCGGCCTCGATAATCACCAAGCCTCGAAGTGAAAGAACGAAATATCATGATCTGATCATTCCATATACAGTTGGGGAAAAAAGTATTTAGTCAGCCACCAATTGTGCAAGTTCTCCCACTTAAAAAGATGAGAGAGGCCTGTAATTTTCATCATAGGTACAGGTCAACTATGACAGACAAAATGAGAAAAATAAATCCAGAAAATCACATTGTAGGATTTTTAATGAATTTATTTGCAAATTATGGTGGAACATAAGTATTTGGTCAATAACAAACGTTTCTCAATACTTTGTTATATACCCTTTGTTGGCAATGACACAGGTCAAACGTTTTCTGTAAGTCTTCACAAGGTTTTCACACACTGTTGCTGGTATTTTGGCCCATTCCTCCATGCAGATCTCCTCTAGAGCAGTGATGTTTTGGGGCTGTCGCTGGGCAACACGGACTTTCAACTCCCTCCAAAGATTTTCTATGGGGTTGAGATCTGGAGACTGGCTAGGCCACTCCAGGACCTTGAAATGCTTCTTACGAAGCCACTCCTTCGTTGCCCGGTGTGTTTGGGATCATTGTCATGCTGAAAGACCCAGCCACGTTTCATCTTCAATGCCCTTGCTGATGGAAGCAGGTTTTCACTCAAAATCTCACGATACATGGCCCCATTCATTCTTTCCTTTACACGGATCAGTCGTCCTGGTCCCTTTGCAGAAAAACAGCCCCAAAGCATGATGTTTCCACCCCAATGCTTCACAGTAGGTATGGTGTTCTTTGGATGCAACTCAGGATTCTTTGTCCTCCAAACACGACGAGTTGAGTTTTTACCAAAAAGTTCTATTTTGGTTTCATCTGACCATATTACATTCTCCCAATACTCTTCTGGATCATCCAAATGCACTCTAGCAAACTTCAGACGGGCCTGGACATGTACTGGCTTAAGCAGGGGGACACGTCTTGCACTGCAGGATTTGAGTCCCTGGCGGCGTAGTGTGTTACTGATGGTAGGCTTTGTTACTTTGGTCCCAGCTCTCTGCAGGTCATTCACTAGGTCCCCCTGTGTGGTTCTGGGATTTTTGCTCACCGTTCTTGTGATCATTTTGACCCCACGGGGTGAGATCTTGCGTGGAGCCCCAGATCGAGGGAGATTATCAGTGGTCTTGTATGTCTTCCATTTCCTAATAATTGCTCCCACAGTTGATTTCTTCAAACCAAGCTGCTTACCTATTGCAGATTCAGTCTTCCCAGCCTGGTGCAGGTCTACAATTTAGTTTCTGGTGTCCTTTGACAGCTCTTTGGTCTTGGCCATAGTGGAGTTTGGAGTGTGACTGTTTGAGGTTGTGGACAGGTGTCTTTTATACTGATAACAAGTTCAAAACAGGTGCCATTAATACAGGTAACGAGTGGATGACAGAGGAGCCTCTTAAAGAAGAAGTTACAGGTCTGTGAGAGCCAGAAATCTTGCTTGTTTGTAGGTGACCAAATACTTATTTTCCACCATAATTTGCAAATAAATTCATAAAAAATCCTACAATGTGATTTTCAGAAAAAGTTTTTCTCAATTTGTCTGTCATAGTTGACGTGTACCTATGATGGAAATTACAGGCCTCTCTCATCTTTTTAAGTGGGAGAACTTTCACAATTGGTGGCTGACTAAATACTTTTCCCCCCCACTGTATCAGGATAAAACAGCTGTCTGTTCCAAGCTCACTGGCACTGGAAACTTTGAGGGCCCGGAACAGTTGATACCAGTGGCGGTCAGTGCCGTTTAAGATGTGGGAGGACAATTTTTTTTTTCATGAGCATGGCCTTATTTCTATTACAGGATATTGGTTGACTCTCATTCATATTCCATTCACCCAGTTCAATGTAAAGTGATAGGTTTAGGCTACTACATGATACTAAAATGTTCCTTATACCCATCATGAGGTTGCTACAACCTAGCCTGTGAATGAAAGTTTACATCGTAGGTGCACACAGGTCGAGAGAAAAATTTGAGGTGACAGACAGTGACACATTATCACGACTCAGGATATGACCCAGATGCAGACACAGGAGGTGGATAGTTCGATACTCAGAATATTTATTATACAAAGGGGCAGGTCGAGGGCAGGCAGAGGTTCGTAATCCAAGGCAGGGTCAAACAGGGACAGAACGGCAGGCAGGCTCAGGCTCAGGGTCAGGACAGGCAGAAAGGTCAGATCCAGGAAGACTAGAAAAACAAACTTGAGAGCAGGAGAACCGGGAAACATGCTGGTAAGACCTGACTAGACAAGACTAACTGGCACAGACAAACAGAAAATGCAGGTATAAATACACAGGAGACAATGGGGAAAATTGGGAGACACCTGGTGGGGGGTGGAGACAAGCACAAGACAGGTGAAACAAATCAGGGTGTGACACACATGGCCAAACAGTGACATTCAGTACCGCCTTGCACACTCTTGCCTGCATCTAGCTAATTTAGGGTGTAATCATTAGTCCAACAGTTGCTAACAATATTTTCTATTGGACAAATTCTGGTATGTTTATCCCGTTTTGTTCCGTTTGCTTCCGTTTAAGAAACTTTTTCAACAGAATCGGCAGAATGAATACACCCCTGATCATGCGTAAACACAGTTCACTTTCATAGCAGCCACGTTGTATTCCTTCTCACATCCATGCGCTCTCCTCCTCTCACCTCTTGCCTTTGCTTGTTGGCTTACTGCTGCATTGGCCTATAGGCTATCTCTGAATTCTATGTGCTAATTTCTTTAGCCGCCAATGGATCACAGTGTATCAATGTGTCCATATGGCAGAGGCTGATGCTCTCGCCTTCGTTGAATTTTAGCTTTTAGCTTTTTATCATTTTACTTCAGATTTTTATTATTAACCACGTGACAATGATTTTGAGAAAGAAAACGTTATTATTGAAACTAAAATGCTCATATAAAAAATGATCATAACTGGCATGCAGATCGGTAGAAATGGTAAGATAAATTGTAAGCTTCCCCAAACTTGAAACTGAAGAGCTATAACACCCATCATTTTTTTGGCATGCACACATAGGAGGTCCCATGAAAAAACGTGCCCACTTATGGAAATCAACGGCCATCCAACTGATTCGTTCTGGCGCTGGCCCTGTTCGACACACACACACACACACACACACACACACACACACACACACACACACACACACACACACACACACACACACACACACACACACACACACACACACACACACACACACACACACACACACACACACACAGTGAAGTATAGAGTACAAAGGCAAGAGTAAAAGTATGCCAGCTGTTATGATGAGTTTCTCTGGCATCAAGTAATTCAGTATGCAAGAGAATAGTTAAACACTTAGATGGAGAGTTGGTTCAAAGTATTTAATATTTACAGTACCAGATTCACATGACAAGCGGTACGGGCGTAGCCTATTGTCATCTGAATGACTTACATAGAAAACCTCTCAGTTTATATCATGCTTTCCGAGCTAAATCCATCAAACAGTTGCCAACCATTATTGAGTGTCACTCCCAACAACAATAGTATCATCCTATATGGTATCGTGTTGCACCGTAGTCAGTATATTCCATCACGTACTCCTTCTAAGATTAGCACCAGTGGCCCCCAAGCTATCTTGGCACGCAGACCTTCTGGCACCCACCAGTGACAGAAATAAATACATGGAATGTCCTCATCCTCGCAATCCCATGCAGCTCATAAGATCAAATACATTAACAAATACTGTGTAAAAAGACGTCATATCACCAGCCTTATTCGTAACCTCCTCTAGTTGCTCATCTCTCTCTTAAAGATTAACTGAACACTCAACCTCTGTGTACGTTCTAATCAAGGCCAGGGTGGACCAATAATCAACGTCCATGGACGTCCTGCGCCAGTCGGTGCCTGCTGGGAATAAAACACCTGTCTTTATCAATGTCTCTGTGGTCGAGCAACATATCTAAATATGGGCTTTGCTGGTGGTAGGTGTGTTTTGTGCTGATCAGCAGCATATAAGAGCGGGAGGATCGAGCACTAATAAACACACACTCTCACTGTGGACAGTCACCTCTTCATACCTGTCTGCCTCTATAGGTGGGCCAAATGGAGCGATGGAGGATGAGCTTACAGGGTAAGTGTGGTATTATATATTTGAAATACTCTTATATTGTTTTGGAATGGACTTTAGAATGCAGCTTGAAATATTGTTCCATTGTATATTCATTTGGCATTGTACTGTATATGCATATTTGTAAATACAGTTCATGGCATGCACCTTGAAATGTTGTTCCATTGTTAATGTTTTTTGGCTGACTTTCAAGGGGAAGTTCAGGATTTTACATCTTGGTGTTAGATGGTTCCTCACCCTGAAAGTAATCTATGGGCCAAGATAAACTATAATCCATTGTTCGGTTTTCTTTAAACAGCAACTACAAACAGCTAACTTTAGCCACCGCTAGCTAACAATCAGTGGGAGTGATAGGGTTAATCGTGCAATTAAAAAAAGGTAATGACCAAATTAACTGAAATCAACTCATTATTTGGTTTAACTTGTGATTTGGCCATGTATCCCTTTCGTGCAGTCAATGACCAAAAGCACCCTCTTTGGCCTCATGGGTGGAATGTTATTAATATTTTTCATAATTTCATCATTAATAAAGATTATTTAAAAAGAAACAATGTAAATCTGGTGTTTCTAACAGTTTCTTTATAGTTCAGTCTTCTGTGATGTGTATAGAAAGTGCAATACTGGGATGCAAACTCAAAATTGAAAACATTTCAACTCTATATCTGACATGGTACAGGTGTCTTATTTTTTAAAGCCCATAACCATGTCTGTGAGGTGTATATTTTTGTATCAAAGTAGATTTGTTTGACTACCAAGAATCACTCTGTGTGACCCTGATTTAGGCCACTGCAGTAAAAGGTAAAACAATTCTGGTTGCTCCTTTCACTTCCATTGATTGCTAGCTAGTGGTAGCTAAAGTTAGCAAAAGTTTGTGCTGCCTGTTTTCGTTTTCGATTTGAGTTACTTCAATTACAGATTCCAACCCTATTTTTGGTTTGTGAAAAAAATAGGGTACATATATACATTTTTGCTTATTCAACCAACTAACAAGAAGCTTATTAATGCAGCTATGCAAATCACTATTTTTGCAGGTAATGTCATCAATAGGACAAGATAATCCAATTGAGCTTTCATTATTGTGTTATCTTACCTTGTGAGTTACATTTATTGCACTCTCCAATGTGTTATAAGGAAATGAATGTCCAGTTTTAAGCTGGACAGTTACGTATGCCATGCCTGTTCATAGTTTATTTACATTTTACATTTTAGTCATTTAGCAGACGCTCTTATCCAGAGCGACTTACAGTTAGTGAGTGCATACATTATTTTTTTATTTTTTCATACTGGCCCCCCGTGGGAATCGAACCCACAACCCTGGCGTTGCAAACACCATGCTCTACCAACTGAGCTACATCCCTGTTTATCTGTCTTTATGACCTAGGCAATATGGAGTTGTATCAGAATCTTCACGTGATTCAGAAGACTGACTCATTGTTTCAATAAAATTCCCCTGGTTTCTTGTTCATGATACTAAACTGACATGGACTTCTTCCTCACTCACAGCCAGCATGTTTCTGTTCATGCTGTTCACTACTCTTCTGCTGGGTAAGTTCAGTCTTAACCCAGAGCAACTTGTGTGGTCCTATCAATACGACACATGATAGAACATGTACAAATGTAGGATCTTAATTTTGCTGCACTGCAGGAAATGCAGATGAGCTTCGTGATTTACATAATTCACTGAAAACCCGCACTAACACACGGTTATATTAACAGTATTGCACTTTTCATGTAGCCTACTTTGGCCAGCTAAAAGCCTATCACCACCGATCAAGCAACATTATGGAATAAATGTTCAAATCCTGTTGCTGCAGGATTATTTTGCTGTGACAATATAAGTTAAATTAAGTTCCTAAATCTGTATAGTGATTTGTGAATGTTTTGTGGTCTTATGGTTCGAATTGCTCTGTGGATGCTCTTTTCACAGTTGTATCCTCAGTGTCCAACACAGATGTTCTAGTACGGGATAGATCCTCTGTGACTTTGCTCTGCAAAAACTCTGACATGAGTAATGCCTGCTGGAGCAGAACATTTAGTAATTGGTTTCGATGGTTGAACCAATAGTGGAGGTATTCGGACCTGACATTATTTTTGGCCCGATACACCCTGACAAATACAGTCTCAGAGGAGACCTGAGCATTAGAGAGGTAGACCTCACCCTTTCAAATGTGAAGCCAGCAGACGACGGGACCTACTGCTGCATGACCAGTGCTTCACCAGACCCACTGACCTACCGTCTGAAAATAGTAAATGACAAGTGGTTTAAGTCAATGTCCTTAAATTCTGGTCCAGGGAAAGTACTCCCTTTCTAAATATGTGTTGCTCTGTGTGCCTCCATTATTTGCTTGTGTCACTGACAGTTGTCACAAACAGTATGTTTACTAACAACTCACTGCGACACTAGACGTTTGCCCAACAGCCGCAAAAACTGATTTTGGAATGTCGAATTATCACTAGAATTGACTGCCTCGTCAAAATAATGACAATAGCTCATCAAATTGATGACTTCAATGACGCAATAACTCAGATTTGGCAAGGACTCAACTTGGTCAGGGCTATTGTTAAGGGAGAAGTTACACGACCATTAGACCTGATCACGTGGTTCTGCGAATGAGTTTAGCTAGCTAATGCCACCACGACATCACCTACAAGTGTGATCATGGATTTCTATTGGAGAAGCAGTTCCTGGAACTCTTCATGTATATTCTCTTTGATAACAGGGTAACCCCCGCTCAGCTGCCTTCTGGTGGATGAACTGCCACACTGCCTCCCGATGTTTAACTACCTTGGCCAGACGTCAAATAGCGCAGTCAGAGACTTGCGACCTGGCTGACTTGCCTGTACTGTTTTATTTTGTCTTTGTCACACAGGTTGTGTGAGGGAGCTCCTGAAAGATCTTTCTTTCTTTTATAATGATATTAAGTACTTTGCAAGCCCAAATGCAAAACAATGTCAACAGAGCTGCACCCAACTTGATGCCTGCCAGTATTTCACATATATCACCAGGTAGACATGTTAAATCGAAATATACAACGTTCCAATGGTACAGCTGGTAGTGTCATTTTAATAACTGTTACTGGTACCCACAGATATCCTATCAAATTACGATATATCTAAAAATGCATTGTTTTATCCAATATTTTACCACATTTGATCAGTTTCTAGAATTAAAGCTTTTCTTTACCAATATGGATGATTCTGTTGTTAGAATCTCATTGTGCATTCTAAGGATTCTGTATGTAATTCTATGCTGCTACCAGTACCACTGATCATAGTAGTTCATAAACCATGAAAAGGTATGTCCAGCTGCACATGGCTTCATGAGTTAGCAATTACACAAACTTTCATATGCAACAGATATCAACATAATCAAAAGTTAAAGTCTAACTAAATATTGATCTTCTCACAAAGTCGACAGGAGTGCTATCTGAAGGGCTCAACTGGTGGCAGGGCAATGAATGTGATACACTTAGAAGACAGAGTTTCAGGCTACACCCTTAAAAACTGTGAGGAAAAAGGTAAGCACCCACACCTGACGTCGAGATTCATAACTTTTATCAGCAGATCGGTATAAAGACACATTCTGCAGCTTTTCCTTCTCTTTTGGACTACTATTATAGGTCGTATTCACTAGAACCAGAAAGGAAGCAAACGGGCCAAAACAGAGAGCGAGTAGCCTTGTTGTTTGTTTTGAGTGGTCTTCAGGGCTAAAACTTTATAAAAGGCATCTGGCCATCCACAAACACAAATATAATTATATACAGTACCAGTCAAAAGTTTGGACACACCTACTCATTCAAGGGTTTTTCTTTATTTTTTACTATTTTCTACATTGTAGAATAACAGTGAAGACATCAACACTATGAAATAACACATCATCAGGAATCATGTAGTGACCAAAAAAGTGTTAAACAAATCAAAATATATTTGATATTTGAGTATCTTCAAATAGCCACCATTTGCCTTGATGACAGATTTGCACACTCTTGGCATTCTCTCAACCAGCTTCATGAGGTAGTCACCTGGAATGCATTTCAATTAACAGGTGTGCCTTCTTAAAAGTTAATTTGTGGAATTTCTTTCCTTCCTAATGCGTTTGAGCCAATCAGTTGTGTTGTGACAAGATAAGGGTGGTATGCAGAAGACAGCCCTATTCGGTAAAAGACCAAGTCCATATTATGGCAAGAACAGCTTAAATAAGCAAAGAGAAATGACAGTCCATCATCACTTTAAGACATGAAGGTCAGTCAATACGGAACATTTCAAGAACTTTGAACGTTTTGTGATGTCACGAGAGGCTGTGTCCTGGAGGGACGTTACATCCCCCTGAGGTGGCTGCAAACCCAGACAGCTATGGCTCCATCTGCTGGTATGGTCGGGAACTCCAACCCTCTATGGCCAATCTTCCCACGCAGCTGAAACCAATCAGGAGCTGATGAGCTGAAGGTTTGGGAAGGGAAGAGACACAGTCTCCAGGCGGGGCTCTCTGGAGGACAAGAGTGCTGCCCGTCCACTTCCATGAGGAATATAAGGATTTGGAGATACTTACCTTTGGAAAATACTCACCTTTGGATATATGCACCTGTGGAAATACGTGTGGGACATTTGGAAGGACGTTTTGCTGGGTTGGCCACTAGCTGCAACGTGGAATACAGTAAGACTGGGGAAAAGTTATTTGAGCGAGGGAGAGTTATGATTTTGGATGTGGAAGAGACATCCCTGAACTGTTAACCCTTAAAGAGCCACCAGAGAACAGAATTGTGTTATACTTTCGTTAGTTTCCCAAGACCTTTAATAAAATCCTTGTTTTGGTTGAACCTGGTCTCCTTGCACTACTTGAGCAATCCCGCTGAAAGCTGTGTAGCCTCTCGTGACGTCACAGGTGGTGGAGAATACAGGCACGCTCAAGCGTTAATAGTGCATGTCAGAGGAGGATACCGAAGGTTTGATCACCCAGTTTTCCAAGTTGGCCGTAGGCTCCCCGCCGACTGAAATGGAGGACATATTGAAAGCCCTTGTTGCTGGCCAGCAAGCCCAGATGCAAGCAAACGTGGCTCTCTTGGAGGAGCAAAAGAAAGCCAACCTTCTGAAGGCAGAGGAATTGCAGTTGCAGAGACAGAGGGTGGTCCAAAATACCCGCCCAATAAAGGCAAGTGACTTTATATCTAAGATGGGAGCTACCGATGACATTGAGGCATACCTGCATGCATTTGAGGCCACGGCCACTAGGGAAGCCTGGCCCAAGCAACAGTGGGTTGGTCTGTTAGCCCCCTTCCTAACCGGGAAGCGCTGAATGCTGTCCGGGACCTGGGCCCTGACCAGGTTACTGACTATGATGCCCTGAAGTCTGAGATCCTCAGCAGATATGGACTCACAAAGTTTGGTATGGCCCAGCGCTTTCACAGCTGGACCTTCCAACCAGACCCACCTCCTCGGGCGCAGATGCATGAACTTGTCCGAATCGCAAGGAAATGGCTGGATCCGCAGAGGAATACAGCAGCGGCGGTGGTGGAGGCCGTTGTGGTGGATCGTTACCTACGCGCCCTGCCTTATGAGGCAAAACGGTTCATCAGTCAACAGGCCTTGACCACGGCTGATCTGACCGTGGAAGCTGTGGAAAAGTACCAGGCCACAGCGGAGATGCTGAATGCTTCCCGAAAAGACCCCAGGAGTGCGGCCCCACCACAAATGGGAAGAACCCGTCCAAAGGACCCCCAAGGTCTCGAACCCAGCCACGTCAGGACTTATCCCGGCTCCAGGGGGAGCCAGAAACCAGGCGGGTCCAAGAAGAGTACACCAGGAGGGGGAAACTCGACAGTGTTACCGGTGTGGGGAGATGGGACATATCTCCTGGCAGTGTGGGAAACCAGCCGATGAACCTATGCCCACTGCGGAGTCCTCCAGCTCAGCACCCACACACCGTTTTGCCTCGCTCTTGGGAGTCGTAGATGGCGGCCCAGATCGACCCCCCCACCTGCCCGGTAACTGTGAATCACCATGATGTGGAGGCCTTACTGGATTCTGGTAGCCGGGCCACCCTGGTGCGTAAGGATTTGGTGGGCCCCACGTGTCTGACCCCGGGGAAAGTCCTCCCAGTTTCCTGTGTCCATGGGGACACCAGAGAATACCCCATTACTGAACTTACAATGACCAGCACACGGGGAACCATACACACGACGGCGGGGGTGGTTGATTCCCTCCCCGTCCCTGTCCTAATTGGGCGAGACTGCCCCGCCTTTTACCCACTCTGGAGAGAGTCTCAGGAGAGGATAACCCGAGTACCTCGGAAACGGAGAGGCAAGACTCATCCTGGGAAGGCTCCGGTGCAATCCTCCGAGTTACTCACTCCTGCCCGGGCTCTGATAGGGATGGCAGGTGCCCAGACCGACACAGAGACGGAGCTACAGAATCTGGACAAAGAACTGTCTGGTCTGAAGGGGACCGCTGAGAGGTATCGTTTGTTAAAGCAACAGTTAGACATGAAGACAGAAGAGTTAGATATCCTCCAGGCTAAACTCCAACAGAGCTCCTTCCCTAAGCAACAGGAGGAGCTGGAGAGGCTGCGCAGGACCATCGAGGAGTGTGAGGAGACCCTGCGCAGTAGTAAGGAGGTCCAGAAGAAGGCAGAGGAGAAGTACAAGGTGTTGGAGAACAAGATGAAGAATGCGGAGGCAGAGAGAGAGAAAGAACTGAAAGCTGCTCAACAGAAGCTAAACTCTGCTAAAACCAAGGCTGATGCGTTCAGTAAGAAACTCAAGGAGAGACAACAGGAGGCTGAGTCCCTGGTCCTAGAGTTGGAGGAGTTGAAGAGAGAGCAGTCTGGCAAGCACCACGGCAATGCGGACGCCCTCTCCCGGCGTGATGCCTTCTTCGCTGCCTTTACCCCGACGAGGACGTCGGTCCCGAGGAGGGGGATGTGTGATGTCACGAGAGGCTGTGTCCTGGAGGGACGTTACATCCCCCTGAGGTGGCTGCAAACCCAGACAGCTATGGCTCCATCTGCTGGTATGGTCGGGAACTCCAACCCTCTATGGCCAATCTTCCCACGCAGCTGAAACCAATCAGGAGCTGATGAGCTGAAGGTTTGGGAAGGGAAGAGACACAGTCTCCAGGCGGGGCTCTCTGGAGGACAAGAGTGCTGCCCGTCCACTTCCATGAGGAATATAAGGATTTGGAGATACTTACCTTTGGAAAATACTCACCTTTGGATATATGCACCTGTGGAAATACGTGTGGGACATTTGGAAGGACGTTTTGCTGGGTTGGCCACTAGCTGCAACGTGGAATACAGTAAGACTGGGGAAAAGTTATTTGAGCGAGGGAGAGTTATGATTTTGGATGTGGAAGAGACATCCCTGAACTGTTAACCCTTAAAGAGCCACCAGAGAACAGAATTGTGTTATACTTTCGTTAGTTTCCCAAGACCTTTAATAAAATCCTTGTTTTGGTTGAACCTGGTCTCCTTGCACTACTTGAGCAATCCCGCTGAAAGCTGTGTAGCCTCTCGTGACGTCACAGTTTCTTAAAGTGCAGTCGCAAAAACCATCAAGCGCTATGATGAAACTGGCTCTCATGAGGATCACCACAGGAAAGGAAGACCCAGAGTCACCTCTGCTGCAGAGGATAAGTTCATTAGAGTTACCAGCCTCAGAAATTGCAGCCCAAATAAATGCTTCACAGAGTTCAAGTAACAGACACATCTGAACATCAACTGTTCAGAGGAGACTGCGTGAATCAGGCCTTCATGGTTAAATTGCTGCAAAGAAACCACTACTAAAGGACACCAATAAGAAGAGACTTGCTTGGGCCAAGAAACACGAGCAATGGACATTAGACTGGTGGAAATCTGTCCTTTGGTCTGATGAGTCCAAATTAGAGATTTTTGGTCTTTGTGAGATGCAGAGTAGGTGAACGGATGATCTCCGCATGTGTGGTACCCACCGTGAAGCATGGAGGAGGAGGTGTGATGGTGTGGGGGTGCTTTGCTGGTGACACTGTCTGTGATTTATTTAGAATTCAAGGCACACTTAACCAGCATGGCTACCACAGCATTCTGCAGCGATACGCCATCCCATCTGGTTTGCGCTTAGTGGGACTTTCATTTGTTTTTCAACAGGACAATGACCCAACACACCTCCAGGCTGTGCAAGGGCTAATTGACCAAGAACAACAGTGATGGAGTGCTGCATCAGATGACCTGGCCTCCACAATCACCCGACCTCAACCCAATTGAGATGGTTTGGGATGAGTTGGATCGCAGAGTGAAGGAAAAGCATCCAACAAGTGCTCAGCATATGTGGCAACTCCTTCAAGGCTGTTGGAAAAGCATTCCAGGTGAAGCTGGTTGAGAGAATGCCAAGCCTGTGCAAAGCTGTCATCAAGGCAAACAGTGGCTACTTTGAAGAATCTCAAATATATCATTTTTTTTTTTTTTTTTTAAACACTTTTTTGGTTACTACATGATTCCATATGTGTTATTTCATAGTTTTGATGTCTGCACTGTTATTCTACAATGTAGAAAATAGTAAAAATAAAGAAAAACCCTTGAATGAGTAGGTGTGTACAAACTTTTGACTGGTACTGTATATATATCTTAAATTAATGCGTTTTCACAAATGCTATGATATAATCATCAATCCCATTGAAAAGATTAGGGGACATGATACGGAATGAAAGCATAAGGGGCAGTTACTTATACAGAAGACACATTTCAGTTGAATGTATCCCCTTTTCCCTTTCATTTCCCTTTCACAGGGTAATCGAAACGTTTGTTTTGGTTTTCTGTTGCAAAACTTTTTGCTATGGTGTACAATAATGAATAGACCCTGATGTCAAGATGTTTCTCTTCACAGGAAATAAAACTGTAAGCATGGTGAAGATGTTTCTGAAAGTACCCCCAGGAGTTGACCCCAATGACCCTCTGGTGAAAGAGAAAATTCTCACACAGGTGGGAGGAGAGGCTTCAGGGAGGAACTTTGGATCTTTGCTATAGATTTGCTATGGCTCTTTGACAGTGTTGTACTGTAGCCTAATCAATGAAGTGAAAGAATACTTCTCAGATATGTGACAACACTTATACAAATGAGTAACTTTAGTGGATGTCCTCCTCGGTTGGGGGCAGATCACAGAGGAGGTGGCCGTCTGTTACCGGAGGGCGATGAAGGGGGAGACCCAGGCAGGAGAGGAGAAGGGGCGCCAACCGGGCCGTCGTCGGACAGGCGAGAGGCACTCCCAAGACATTTTTTTGGGGGGCACACGGCATGGACGATGGGGCTGCTGGAGGCAGATAAAGGGCGAGTTTGTGGACGAGGAGAGAAGGCCACCAGGTTACGGGGGCCATTGGTCGTTAGAGGGAGGGAGAGTATAGAGGCACGGCGAGAGGTACTGAGGTGTGTTACCAGTCCGGTCCGGCCCGTTCCTGATCCCCGCACAAGGCCAGTGGTGTGTGTTCCCAGTACGGTCCGGCCTGTTCCTGTCCCTCGCACCAAGCCTGTGATGCGCGTCGCCAGCCCGGCCCGGCCTGTTCCTGCCCCTCGCACCAAGCCTGTGGTGCGCGTCGCCAGCCCGGCCCGGCCTGTTCCTGCCTCTCGCACCAAGCCTGTGATGTGCGTCGCCAGCCCGGCCCGGCCTGTTCCTGCCCCTCGCACCAAGCCTGTGGTGCGCGTCGCTAGCCCGGCCCGGCCTGTTCCTGCCCCCCGCACCAAGCCAATGGTGTGCGTCGCCAGCCCGGCCCGGCCTGTTCCTGCCCCCCGCACCAAGCCAATGGTGTGCGTCGCCAGCCCGGCCCGGCCTGTTCCTGCCCCTCGCACCAAGCCAATGGTGCGCGTCGCCAGCCCGGCCCGGCCTGTTCCTGCTCCCCGCACCAAGCCTATGGTGCGCGTCGTCAGTCCGGCACAGCCCGTGCCTGTTTCACCGGTGCCTCGTCAGGTACTGGTCAGCTGCTCCACACCGGAGCCTAAGCAATCCGCTCCCCCGATGTCCACCAGCCAGCGGGACCAGACCAAGTGCGCTACGGGGGGGTTGTTAGAGGGTGGTGGTCACGCCCGGAGCCGGATCCGCCTCCGAGGCGGAATGTCCACCCGGCCCCTCCCCTGTTGGGTTCATGTTGGCGCGGTCGCAGTCCGCGCCTTTGGGGGGGGTACTGTCACGCCCTGGCTCTGGGGACTCTTATATGTTGAGCCAGGGTGTGTAGGGTCTATGTTTTGTGTTCTATGTTCTGTTTCTAGTTCATGTGTTTTCTAGGTTGGCCGGGGTGGTTCTCAATCAGAGACAACGAGAATCAGCTGTTGCCTTGTTGTCTCTGATTGGGAACCATACTTAGGCAGCCTGTTGTGCACTTGTGTTTGGTGGGATCTTGTTCCGTGTTGGGTTGTGTTCATGACCGAGGACTTCACGTTTTGTTTTGTTATTTTGTATCGTGTTGCCAGTACTCTATTAAAAAGAGATGTACGCATATCACGCTGCGCCTTGGTCCACTCATTATGACGATCGTGACAGAAGGGCTCAACTGATGGCAGGGCAGAGAATGTGATACACTTAGAAGACTGTTTCAGAGCAAATTCTGGCGCAGGTGAGAGAAGAGTTTTCAGGAGTCAGTCTGTGTCCCAATCCTCCCAGATAGATGTACTGTCCTCGTTTCCTATCCTTTGTGAAGGAACATGAAAGGTAATAGAAGGCTGATGAAAACATATCCAGCCATTTTACCTTTAGTATCAGTAGTGATGTAACAAAGGCTAATTAGAAAGGAGGATATTCACAACCATAAGGACACAGCCAGTGCCGACATTAAAGATACAAAACAACCTTCTTATAAAGCCATAATTAAAATACAATACCTGTGTAATATCAACAGGAATATTAGTTTCAGGGAGGAACTTTGGATCTTTGCTATAGATTTGCTACGGCTCTTTGACAGCGTTGTACTGTAGCCTAATCAATGAAGTGAAAGAATACCTCTCAGACATGTGACAACACTTATACGAATGAGTAAATGGCCATCAGATAATTTTCTGTGGATCACATCTTTACACAGCATTTGTCATCCATGTTGTTTTTAGATACAGGCAGAGATCACCAAGAGAGATGGAGGTGCAACTGTGCGATGGAAGGAGCAGCCAGATGGTAAAGTCTTCCAGAAGGAAGAGAAAGAGGAGAGGAAGCAGGAAGGTAAGTCAGACACAAGACATGACCACTTGAGAATGTTCCCAGTCTGTTAGTCCATTTAGTTCTCATTCTGGGTTATTCTGGGTTCATATCTCAATATAACACATCATAATAACAATAGCAATACATGTTACAATACCTCTTCGTGTGTGTGTGTGTGTGTGTGTCTGATTATCCCTTCAGGACATTGTGTAAAGAAATCACAGGAATGCTTATTGAGATGACAAAGTGGGCTGCAACATTTGAAACAGCAGTCAACTGATTGACAATGGGCAATTTCTTGTAATTGTTCTGCTTTATCTGAAATGTTACATGATGTTCAAAGAGTTGTGGTAGGTGCAACAGGGTACATTGCCTTGTTAGTCATAATTTAGCAAAGGTAATGCCTTAATTATTTTATGTACCCTTTATTTAACCAGGATCAGTTACATCTCTTCTTCATGTGAGCCTAGTGCTTATTGTAGCAACGTGTAAAAAAAGCTAAAGATCCGCATTCAATCAAAGCTAGAAAACAGGCTTCTAGGGTAAGACAAAAACAAACCCATTAACTGTGGGATGAGAAACCATGAATGATTTAATATTCTATAAGTACAACTATTATTTCACCATAAACACAGACCATTGAAAGCATGATTCCTAGCATGTTAACAGTTAAAAAAGAATGGTGCCTGAGTTTGATTGAATATGGGCTAAGTGTGTGCTAAACAAATGCATGCAATATCAACATTCTAGATTATAAATTATGTCAAACTATGTAATGAAACTGTTCACAAGTTAGATATGTAGAATTGTTGCAATGTAACAAATAAAACTTCCACAGAGTATTTTGTCTTCACTGAAAACATTAGCCTGACCATTGTGGCTTTATAGTGTGTTCGTAAATTCACTCTGGAGTGCCAGAGTGCGCTCTGGGCGTTCTTAAATTTAGAGCGTTGTCAGATTGTCCGTTCGTAAAGGCAGTCAAGCACCCAAGCTAACTGGCACTTTGAGGTCAACCCAGGTTGGGCTGGCCTTTGTGGGCTAGCTCAAATTGCGTTTCCAATGCCTCCAGAAAATAGAAATGATTTCATGTTGCTAGGTAGCCAATATGTGACTGCAGCTGGCTTCGCTAATATAGCTAGCTAGCTAGCAAGATTTAGAAGAATTGAATTCACTCTCACCATGCTATAACTAAAGTTACCCCATACTTCTGCCAGTGCCAACCAGACTCAGAGCATGTACTGTATTTAGCTTGCTGACGTTAGCTAGATAGCTAAACGGTTAGCGTCGTCGCGAGCGTAACAGGCTAGCTAGCTTAATTCCTACCTTGCTTGCCATGGCATTAGCTTCAGTTAGTTTCAGATAGTTTTCAGACCTGATTTACTAGTTTTTATTTAGTTTGAGTTTTATAAAAACATTGCTATTTCGTTTTTATATAATTTATTTTCAGCTTAAGTTTTAGTGTTAGGGACAGAAATGTGTGGCTTTTTCTCTGTTAGCTTTTGATAGTGTTGCACAAGCTAGGCCTATCTGAGACATCGCAATCTCCTGGCAGCATTTACCCGCCAGATTTAGAAACGTCAAAACCCCATTAGAAAAAGGCTTGAAAACCCAATTAGATTTTTGGCCAAAATTATAAATACAACTGAACATAATTCATGATGTTCTTTTGTTTTTTAAAAGTTTCTTTTGGAGACAAAGATAATAGTTTCAGCATAGTTTTAGTTTTTCAAGCGAGCTTGTTCATTATTTTATTTCAGTTAAAAAAATAGTTTTTTCATGATTCAAGTTTTAGTTTGCTATAATAACCTTCTCCCACACAGACTTGATCATCATGCGGCTGGCTCGGACCGAGTACGGGACAGGTCCTTTCCAGGTCGCCCAGTTGAGGCCGGAGTTCCAGCCGATGTGTTCGCCGGCGGGGTGCCAGTCACCGTTCAGGCTGGCGGAGCCACAGCGGCTGTACCACCACCCTCCTCCATCCAAGAAGCTGCACTCGTTCACGGCAATGTCGCCAAATAAGATGCAGGGCGAGCAGCCATCATTGTCCTTGTCGGTTGTGCTGAATCCAAAACCATTCTGGTCAATGCCGGCGTATTTCCCACGGATGGCATCACCTACGGAGATACAGGGAGTGATGAAGAGAGAGTACATCAGTCCTACTTCTAATTCACTCTTAATTGTATTGACTTCAAAGGCATACAACATTTAAGAATATCAACCCAGCATACATATCATATGACATATATGTGATGTGTACAGGTCCCATTGCTGCCACCAAATGTGAATAAACTATAACACTGAAGTAAATAATATGACCACTGTCACCTTGTGCTGTTGAAATTCACTGTTACCTGCGTTGCCCCTGTAGGCTCCAACGTTCAGCTTGTAGGCCTCCTTCTCCGTGCCCAGACGGAAGTCACTGTACTCAGCGAATGCAGTGCCCTTTTCAAAGTCCCACAGGTCGACCCGCATAGTCGATCTCCGCCCCTTGCCCCCCTTGGTTAGAGCAAACACCTTACTCAGACCCAGCCAGTGGTCTTCTAGGAAACAACAGGGAAGAGAACTGAATTGAGGAAAATGTACTCAACATAAATGCACTGCAGTATCGGGAACCCTCCATGATAAGTTGACTTAGAAGTAAACATGAGCATTATAGACAAACATTTATTTCAATTGTCTAACATTGGCTCAGCAAACTACACAGTTCTCAGTATCAGTTGCTGGGGGAATATGTGGTGCTCAGAGGGAACCTTCCTTACTCTGTAAATGCCCAAAGCCTTGTTCGTATTCAGCCCACGTCTTGTTGAAAAGAACCTCTGCCCCGGTGCGCATTTGAAAGACTGTCCAGCCTCCGTCCGCCAGCATCTCACAATACACCTGTATACAATATAAATGTACTTTTGAATCAACAAATTGTTTTGTTGTGAACAAAAACAGTCCAAGAATGAAACCCTGTGGAACTCCAGTAACTCTGGCAAGCCTGGCGACACCTTCAACATTCTGTAGCTAAGCTTTACAACCCCTGTGTGGTTGTGTAACCAAATGACAACAGTAGATATAGTACATGGCCTAAATATTTGGATGTTTCCATACCTTAAAGGGGGATCTGACCCCTGCAGGCTGAATGACATACACTCCACTGGTGGCTCGGGGGGAGAGAATTTTGATTTGTGTGCAATCTATCCCTGAAACACGCAAAAACACATGCACATACACAATAAGGTATTGAAAAAGGTAATGGACAGGTTAAGAATGGCTGTCTCTTGTGTTTACAATGCAAGTTAAACAAATAAAAAAACGACCACTTACTTTGAACAACTAAAGGTGTTTTCTGGCCCTGTACAAAACCAGCAGATAAGTAATGGTTACTCCCAGATTTAAAGGAATAATATGTTTCTCTGTTTATCAGTGTTGACTGACTGTGTTCTTACCTGAGTCTGGTCAGTAAGGCAGATGAGACAGACCACCAGTCCACAAAAAAATATCCTATTCCACATTTTGTCCAAAGTTCTGATAGCGAGAGAGAGAAAAAGATGGAGTGATTAACATTTGTCAGCTTTTTCCTTTTTATGGGTAGCATTGATATGACATACAATTTTTTTTATTGTAATTAATATATTTTGGAAACTGATAAGGAAATGTCCAACTCATCTTAGCAAACTAGTGGCAAATATCACAACATTATCACAGAGAACCTGAAACGTCACCATTCCCACTCCATTCACAACACAGTGATCACCATACATGTTCCCTTGAAATTCAGTTTGACCAAATAAGGGAAAATTAAACAGTTATAGTATATACTTTTTGTTATGCTGCCATCATTAGACATTTCACACAGGATAAATATTATGTTAGTTATTATAATCACAATTTTGAAATATGCCTGTGTGTGGTTCATGTAGAGAAAACCTACCTTGTCCTGTGTATTCCTTTACGGTCTATGGTCTACTCCCAGTCAGTTGAAAGTTCATTCAGAGAGGGTGTAAGCCTATTTATTTAGGCCAAGGGTGTGGATCCGTAGGTAACCGGCCGTTCCGCCCCTGTCCCACCCCGTGGATCCCCTGGAAAGATCTGTATCATGTTCTGCGCATATGTTTCTTTACCTCTACTTTACACACAAATTGTTGTGGTCACCCTCCCTTCATATTTCTCACTGTCAATCGTGAACTATAATTCTTCAAGTTTTACCAGAGAAATGTCCATGCAGCATCTGCATGCCAACCATTTCATTCAAATGGGAATATGCATTTAGATCTTTTTAGTAATGTACAGCGTGCAAATTTAGAGAAGATAGTGTTAAGAAACTGTAGCATACCAGTGTTTTGTTTCAATCAAAGCACATATTTGTCCTAGTGGCGCTTTTGAGTTGTGTCTACATGAGACAAAAATGTAACACTTCAAACAATCATCCTAAAATCTCGTAAAAGTCCAGTAAAGTCGGATTCGCAGCCGCTCCAATTTATTTATTGACTGAAGCATCACCTACTCTACATACCCTCACTCCACGTTTCCTGTAACGGTTGTCAGTCCCTTGACCTGACGAAGATCCGTGTTGGATCTAAATGTCGTCAATAAAGGTGGTAAATTGGGAGCATATTCTGTGTGTGGGCCTCTGTTTTTTTCAAGTGTTGTCAGTTGCCTCACAGGATGACAGATATATAGTTAATGTTGTTGCAAAAAAACACTGCCCCACCATGTGCTTGTGCTAATGTTATTGTGGGCTCTGTGAGCCCTGTTGCTATGCTACTCACAGCCCCCGCCCCAAAGAAAACACTCTTAACATTCCAATACTGGAGTTTAGAGGAAATTACAAACTGCCAAGAGTACATCCAGCACAATCCAATGAGCAAGGAATCAAATAAAGTACGTGTTTATGTGTGTATCTCTCTAATGTCTTTAGATGCATCCTATTCACCCCAAAAACAGTTGCCAATTGTTTCAAATGGTATTATTTATGTATCAGGGTTGGGTGGATTACTTGAAAAATGTAATCAGTTACTGATTACAGATTACATGACAATAAAAGTAATTAGTAACGTAATCCACTGGATTACATGAAATAAGTAACACATTTTTGGTAATCTGATTACTTTTGGACACCTCAGTTTATGCTGTAGACCGATCAGTTCCCTCTCTAACTCTGCTCTATGGATATTCTTTCCACAGTTGTATCATCAGTGTCCAACACAGATGTTCTAGTACGGGATGGATCCTCTGTGACTCTGCTCTGCAAAAACTCTGACATGAGTAAAGCAGAAAAATGTAATTGGTTTCGATGCGTTGAACCCATAGTGGAGGTATCAGGACCCAAAAAATGTTTTGTCCTGACACACTCTGACAAACACAGTCTCAGAGGTGACCAGATGGGTATCCTACGAAGCAGGTTTGAGGTGTTAGCGAGGTAACTCTGCAACTCGGAATAACCGGTTTTACGAAAGTGGCTCACCTTTTAGCCAGGAACATTTCTATAGCAATGAATCCTTCAGAACTAGCATGCTCCGGGGCAGGCTAACTCACGGCTAACTCCACTTACCCTGAATGAAATGACTGAGCTGCGAGCTAAGGACCAATGAAATCAGACTCCCTCCCTCTTGCAAAGATTGCATCATCATCCCCTTCATTATCAGTGAAATGTTTTTTGTGTGTTATAAAATATGAATGTTAAAGTATATCACATTACACATTTAGTAATGACAGAATGCATTTTAAACTTCACGCACAGTAACACTTTTGCATGACATTACAATTATTTTATTGATAGAAGTGGGAAAAAAGTGCTTGTGGTTGTGCATTGATAAGCACACCAAAGTCGCCATTAACGATAAGTAATACAATTAAAATAGCACTTCTAAAAGCCTATTTCACACCATAGCTTGCGGAATTTGCAAGATAACTTTTTCTTTCATTTTGATTTCGGCACAAATTAAAATGTGGCACTGACTCGACCATGGATTGATGTTTTAACATTGTCTCAATGAAGAGTTCAGCATTTGAATAGCCATGTGCGACATGCAGTGGTGGAAAAAGTACCCAATTGTCAAAAGTAAAAATACCTTAATAGAAAATGACTAAAGTAAAAGTGAAAGTCACCCAGTAAAATACTACTTGAGTAAAAGTCTATAAGTATTTGGTTTTAAATATACTTACATATCAAAAGTAAATGTAATTGCTAAAATATACTTAAGTATCAAAAGTAAAAGTATAAATTAGTTCACATTCCTTATATTAAGCAAACCAGAAGGCACCATTTTCTTGTATTTTTTATTTATTTACAGATAGCCAGGGGCACACTCCAACACTCAGACATAATTTACGAACGAAGCATGTGTGTTTAGTGAGTCCGCCAGATCAGAGGCAGTAGGGATGACCAGGGATGTTCTCTTGAAAAGTGCGTGAATTTGACCATTTTCCTGTCCTGCTAAGCATGCAAAATGTAACGAGTACTTTTGGGTGTCTGGCAAAATGTATGGAGTAAAAAGTATATTATTTTCTTTAGGAATGTAGTGAAGTAAAAGTAAAAGTTGTCCAAAATACATCTATCAACAGTAAAGTAAAGTACAGATACCCCAAAAAACAAAATTAAGTAGTACTTTAAAATATTTTTACTTAAGTACTTTACACCACTGGTGACATACAAGCGCATTTACAAGCCTGCTAGAGGTCGTAGTACAGATTAAGCCTGAACTGGAATGTGAAGCTAACTGAAGCTAGTTAGCTTTAGAAAACCCTGAGTAGATGTTGCTTGCTTCGTAGGATACCATTCTGAGCACTGGAGAGTCAGACCTCACCTACTGCTGCATGATCAGAGCTTCTCCAGACCAGATGACCTACCATCTAAAGATAGTTAATGGCAATTAGTTTTAAGTCAACGTCCTTCCATTCTGGTCCAGGGAAAGTACTCCCTTTCTAAGTATGTGTTTGCCTCCATTGTTGCTTGTGTCACTGACAGTTGTCACAAAGAGTATTTACTATCAACTCACTGCGATACTAGACCTTTGTCCAATGGTCACAAATGTCGGATTTTGGAACGTTGAATTATGACAAGAATTTACTTGCCTCGTCAAAATAATTGAAGTTTAGCCAACGCTTCAACTTGGTTAAAGAGCGATTGGCACATGTGTTTTCTGTTGCTCATATCAATGCTACATAGGCCGTTTTCAAAGGGATTTGTTGCTTTTTAAAGGCAATCACTCTTTAAGGTTAGGGCAATGGTTAAGGGAGAAGTTACACGACAGTTAGACCTGATCACGTGATTCTGCGCATGCGTGTAGCCAGCTAACGTCACCATGATATCGCCACATGTGTAATCAGGGATTTATATTCACTGTGAAAGTGATGCCCGCTTACGCTTTACTTCCATATCCTTTCCCATGCTGTTTTGAATGGGCTTCAATATTATATAATCAAATTCATTAAAAACACTGTCATTTAAGATATTGTAGCAAACAGCAGGGCAGGGATGTGAACCAGGGATTGACATTAAGGGTTCCCCTATTGTCTGGGGGAAGTGAACTGAGCAGTCGTGCTAGTTGAGCCTGCTCTGAGGTGATAAATAATTCCAGTCTAAAGCTGATTTTTCTCGATCCTCCCCATTTTTTAAGTGAAAGAGAAAATGTATGGCATTTATGGAAGTCGAGCAAGTTGAGCCTGCTCTGTGAACATTTTGTACTGACAACAACCAAAATACAAATAGTTCCACAACAGATATTTCTGGTTCCTCCCCTATGTGTAGGTGAAAGGCTGGCAATACTGTATATAGCATTTCTGCATATAAATAGCTAATTTACATTTTGGGTCAAGTGATCATAATCTTTGGGCAACCAACATTTTTTCCTGAGTAGCCCAACGAGCAACTGCCTTTCAGACGTTAAACATCAATCCCTGCAAACACCCTACTCATCAGGCCAATAGTGTTAACCCACATGGTGGGAATTGTAATGTGGCTCATATAGCGAGGATTGCTACAATATACACTGACTGCACAAAATAACAGGTGAAAGCTATGATCCCTTTTTGATGTCACCTGTTAAATCCACTTAAATCAGTGTAGATGAAGGGGAGGAGACAGGTCACAGAATTATTTTTAAGCCTTGAGACAATTGAGACATGGATTGTGTATGTGTGCCATTCAGAGGGTGAATGGGCAAGAATCCCTGCGGAACGCTTTCGACACTGTAGAGTCCATGCCCCGACGAATGGAGGCATGTTCTGAGGGCAATAGGGGGTGCAACTCAATAATAGGAAGGTGTTCTCAATGTTTTGTACACTCAGTGTATATACAATTATGTTCTGCTAAATGGCATATATACGTTTTTTTCAATCACGTTGGCACGTTTTTCAAATGTAAGTGGTATATTTACAAAACTCTTAGTACAAAAGTCAATACTGATATCACTTGTAATGCCCCCTGTCTTATGTTCAACATTTTTGATTGAGCACTCTTTGGTGTTGAACACATCTTCCACCCCTGAGTCATTCATCCAAAACATTTTTTTTTGTTTATGTGAAATACCATAGTTTAGTTGCAAGATGCAGGCCTCCTTATTGTTCCTAGAATTTCTAAGCAAGCAGCTGGAGGCAGGGCTTTGATTGAGCATAGTCTGGCCGAGAGGTGCAAAGGCGAACAACAATAAGGCACTGGAGTGACGAACCACCCTTGCTGTCTCCCCACTCTCCACTGGGATTCTCTGCCTCTGACCCTATTGAGGGGGCTAACTCACTGGCTTGCTCGCGCTCACCGTTGCCATCCCTTGGAGGGCGCATCACGTCGTTCCAGTTTTTTTCCGGCTATACTCGACGTGAGTGGATTGAGTCACTGACGTGATATTGGCTTTGCGCCTCCTCTGCTTGTGTGGTGGGGGAGATCTTGGTGAGCTATACTTGTCTCAGTGTAGTAAGTTAGTGGTCTGTTGATATCCCTTGTGGGGGCTGTGCTTTGGCCAAGTGGGTGGGATTATATCCTGCCTGATTGGCCCTGTCCAGGGGTAACTTTGGATTGGGCCACATTGTCCCCCAACCCCCTCTGTCTCAGTCTCCAGTATCTATGCTACCCAATGTGGCGGTGGGCTAGGGTCAGTCTGTCCTATCTGCTGTACTGTGTGATCTTAGGCATCCTCTTTATGTCCCCACCCCCCTCCTGGAGAACCTGACCATGCCTCAGGACTACCTGGCCTGAGAACTCCTGTCTGTCCCTGTCCCCAGTCAATCTTGTAGAGCTGCTGATCCAGTTCTAGTGTTTCTACCTGCGGCTATGGAACCCTGACCTGTTTTACCAGAGGTGCTACCTTGTCCCAGACCTGCTGTTTCAACCCTCTCTCTCTCTCTCTCTCTCTCTCTCTCTCTCTCTCTCTCTCTCTCTCTCTCTCTCTCTCTCTCTCTCTCTCTCTCTCTCTCACTCTCACTCCCGGGCCTGCTGTCTGGACATCTGAATGCTTGGCTATGAAAAGCCAACTGACATTTACTCCTGAGGTGTTAATCTGTTGCACCCTCTATAACCACTCCCCTTTGCGTCGTGCCTAAGAACAGCCGTTAGCTGTGGTATATTGACCAATATAGCACACCGCCTCGGACCTTATTTCCTAAATATACAATTCCAGTGATACAACTAGTAGTGTAGTTTTTAGAACGGTTAATGCTAACCACAGATCACGATATATACAGTGGGGAGAACAAGTATTTGATACACTGCCGTTTTTGCAGGTTTTCCTACTTACAAAGCATGTAGAGGTCTGTAAGTTTTATCATAGGTACACTTCAACTGCGAGAGACGGAATCTAAAACAAAAATCCAGAAAATCACATTGTATGATTTTTAAGTAATTCATTAGCTTTTTATTGCATGACATAAGTATTTGATCACCTACCAACCAGTAAGAATTCCGGCTCTCACAGACCTGTTAGTTTTTCTTTAAGAAGACCTCCTGTTCTCCACTCATTACCTGTATTAACTGCACCTGTTTGAACTCGTTACCTGTATAAAAGACACCTGTCCACACACTCAATCAAACAGACTCCAACCTCTCCACAATGGCCAAGACCAGAGCGCTGTGTAAGGACATCAGGGTTAAAATTGTAGACCTGCACAAGGCTGGGATGGGCTACAGGACAATAGGCAAGCAGCTTGGTGAGAAGGCAACAATTGTTGGCGCAATTATTGGAAAATGGAAGAAGTTCAAGATGACCGTCAATCACTCTCGGTCTGGGGCTCCATGCAAGATCTCACCTCGTGGGGCATCAATGATAATGAGGAAGGTGAGGGATCAGCCCAGAACTACACGGCAGGACCTGGTCAATGACCTGAAGAGAGCTGGGACCACAGTCTCAAAGAAAACCATTAGTAACACACTACGCCGTCATGGATTAAAATCCTGCAGCGCACGCAAGGTCCCCCTGCTCAACCCAGCGCATGTCCAGGCCCGTCTGAAGTTTGCCAATGACCATCTGGATGATCCAGAGGAGGAATGGGAGAAGGTCATGTGGTCTGATGAGACAAAAATAGAGCTTTTTGGTCTAAACTCCACTCGCCGTGTTTGGAGGAAGAAGAAGGATGAGTACAACCCCAAGAACACCATCCCAACCGTGAAGCATGGAGGTGGAAAAATCATTCTTTGAGGATGCTTTTCTGCAAAGGGGACAGGACGACTGCACCGTATTGAGGGGAGGATGGAAGGGGCCATGTATCGCGAGATCTTGGCCAACAACCTCCTTCCCTCAGTAAGAGCATTGAAGATGGGTCGTGGCTGGGTCTCCCAGCATGACAACGACCCGAAACACACAGCGAGGGCAACTAAGGAGTGGCTCCGTAAGAAGCATCTCAAGGTCCTGGAGTGGCCTAGCCAGTCTCCAGACCTGAACCCAATATAAAATCTTTGGCGGGAGCTGAAAGTCCGTATTGCCCAGTGACAACCCCGAAACCTGAAGGATCTGGAGAAGGTCTGTATGGAGGAGTGGGCCAAAATCCCTGCTGCAGTGTGTGCAAACCTGGTCAAGACCTACAGGAAACGTATGATCTCTGTAATTGCAAACAATGGTTTCTGTACCAAATATTAAGTTCTGCTTTTCTGATGTATCAAATACTTATGTCATGCAATAAAAAGCAAATTAATTACTTAAAAATCATACAATGTGATTTTCTAGATTTATGTTTTAGATTCCGTCTCTCACAGTTGAAGTGTACCTATGATAAAAATTACAGACCTCTACATGCTTTGTAAGTAGGAAAACCTGCAAATTCGGCAGTGTATCAAATACTTGTTCTCCCCACTGTATATACAAATTCATTGTTTGATACGTTTTACCATATCTGATTAGTTTTTTAGGCATGTTGCAAGATCCCATTGTCTATTCTAGGGATTATATATGTAATTTCTATACGTACATTTTAATCTTAATCTTCTCACAAAGTCGACAGGAGTGCAATCTGAAGGGCTCAACTGATGGCAGGGCAGAGAATGTGATACACTTAGAAGACCGTTTCAGAGCAAATTCTGGCGCAGGTGAGAGAAGAGTTTTCAGGAGTCAGTCTGTGTCCCAATCCTCCCAGATAGATGTACTGTCCTCGTTTCCTATCCTTTGTGAAGGAACATGAAAGGTAATAGAAGGCTGATGAAAACATATCCAGCCATTTTACCTTTAGTATCAGTAGTGATGTAACAAAGGCTAATTAGAAAGGAGGATATTCACAACCATAAGGACACAGCCAGTGCCGACATTAAAGATACAAAACAACCTTCTTATAAAGCCATAATTAAAATACAATACCTGTGTAATATCAACAGGAATATTAGTTTTAGGGAGGAACTTTGGATCTTTACTATAGATTTGCTACGGCTCTTTGACAGCGTTGTACTGTAGCCTAATGAATGAAGTGAAAGAATACCTCTCAGACATGTGACAACACTTATACGAATGAGTAAATGGCCATCAGATAATTTTCTGTGGATCACATCTTTATACAGCATTTGTCGTCCATGTTGTTTTTAGATACAGGCAGAGATCATCAAGAGAGATGGAGGTGCAACTGTGCGATGGAAGGAGCAGCCAGATGGTAAAGTCTTCCAGAAGGAAGAGAAAGAGGAGAGAAAGCAGGAAGGTAAGTCAAGACACAAGACATGACCACTTGAGAATGTTCCCAGTCTGTTAGTCCATTTAGTTCTCATTCTGGGTTATTCTGGGCTAATATCTCAATATAATACATTATATATATATAAGAGGTGTGTGTGGCCAGGATGCTGCTGAGGGGAGGACGGCTCATGATAATGGCCAAAACGGAGCGAATGGAATGGCATCAAACACCTGGAAACCATGTGATTGATGTATTTGATACCATTCCACTGATTCTGCTCCAGTCATTACCACGAGCCCATCCTCCCCAATTAAAGTGTCACCAACCTCCTGTGGTGTGTGTGTGTGTTGAGTGAGAATACTTCAGGTGGGAAAGTGGGCTGCATTCATTTGAAACTGCAATTACCTGAATGCCTAATTTCTTATTATTGTATTTTTTTTCTTTTCTGAAATGTTACATCATGTTCAAAGTGTTGTGGTAAAACAGGGTACGTTGATTTGGTAATCTGTTTTTATTTTATTGATCCTTTATTTAACCTGGATCAGTCACATTGGGAAAACTTTTTTTTGCCAACTGACATATACTCCTGAGGTGCTTACCTGTTGCACCCTCTACAACCACTGTGATTATTATTTGACCCTGCTGGTCATCTATGAACGTTTGAACATCTTGGAGAACGATTTGGCCTTAATGGTCATGTACTCTTATAATCTCCACCGGGCACAGCCAGAAGAAGACTGGCCACCCCTCAGAGCCTGGTTCCTCTCTAGGTTTCTTTCTAGGTTCCTGCCTTTCTAGGGAGTTTTTCCTAGCCACAGTGCTTCTACATCTGCATTGCTTGCTCTTTGGTGTTTTAAGATGGGTTTCGGTATATGCACTTTGTGCACTCTGCTGATGTATAAGGGCTTTATAAAAAAAACAAATTAAATATTTTATGATTTTTCAAGTGAGCCCTGGGCTTAATGTAGCAACGTGTAACAAAGATAAAGATCCATAATCAATCAAAGTTAGAAACCAGGCTTCTATGGTAGGAGAAAAACAAACCTATTTACTGGATGAGAAACCACGAATGATTTAATATGCAGTAAGTACAACTTTTATTTCACTATAAACACACACCATAGAATGCATGCATCCAAGCATGTTTACAGGGCAAAAATAATGGTGTCTGAACTTGATTGAATATTGGCTAAGTTTGTGCTAAAGAAATGTTCAAAAAGTTATTCTATTTAAAAATGCATACAGTATCAACATTCTAGAATATAAGTTATGCCAAACTATGTGATGAAACAGTTCACAAGTTAGATCTGTAGAATTGTTGCTGTGTAACAAGTAAAACTTCCACAAGGTATTTTCTCTTCACTGAAAACATGGTGGCTCTGAGCATGGTGGACTTTAGACTTTAAATGGTCAAGTGTAAAAAAAACTATATTTTCTATTTCTGTCACTTACATGTTGGCTCTGATTTGTGCATCATTATATAATACCACAAAGAGAATGGGATAAACAAAAACATGAAGAAACAAATAGATGAAAAAGCGCAAATACAGTGTGTTGATTGGACAACATGCCCAAATAAACAGACCATTCAAGCTAAAACAATATGGCACGGCATGCAGGCATCACTCCATGGAACACATAGCTGTGTGTGTTCCAGTTCTTTTAATGGCTTCCTCTACTCATGCCCACTACTGTGCCACACTGCCAGGTGCTTCTCAGACCGGTGGTCATAAAGGAAAGGAGACATAGGCCTAGGAAACCATTTCAGATGTATTGAGACGTGGCCTCACACAGACTTGATCATCATGCGGCTGGCTCGGGCTGAGTATGGGGCAGGTCCTTTCCAGGTCTCCCAGTGGAGGCCGGAGGCCCAGCCGATGTGTTCGCCGGCAGGGTGCCAGTCTCCGTTCAGGCTGGCAGAGCCACAGCGGCTGTACCACCACCCTCCTCCTCCCCTCCGAGAAGCTGCATGTGTTCTCGGCGATGTCGCCAAAGATGCAGGGCGAGCAGCCATCATTGTCCTTGTCGGTTGTGCTGAAGCCAAAACCATTCTGGTCAATGCCGGCGTATTTCCCACGGATGGCATCACCTACGGAGAGACAGGGAGTGATGAAGAGAGAGTACATCAGTTCTACTTCTAATTCACTCGTAATTGTATTGACTTCAAAGGCATACAACATTTAAGAATATCAACCCAGCATACATATCATATGACACATATGTGTAATGTGTAGAGGTCCCATTGCTGCCACCAAATGTGAATAAACTATAACACTGAAGTAAATAATATGACCACTGTCACCTTGTGCTGTTGAAATTCATTGTTACCTGCATTGCCCCTGTAGGCTCCAACGTTCAGCTTGTAGGCCTCATTCTCCCTGCCCAGACGGAAGTCGCTGTACTCAGCAAAGGCGGTGCCCCCTTCAAAGTCCCACAGGTCGACCCGCATAGTCGATCTCCGCCCCTTGCCCCCCTTGGTTAGAGCAAACACCTTACTCAGACCCAGCCAGTGGTCCTCTAGGAAACAACAGGGAAGAGAACTGAATTGAGGAAAACGTACTCAACGTAAATGCACTGCAGTATCGGGAACCCTCCATGATAAGTTGACTTAGAAGTAAACATGAGCATTATAGATAAAAATGTATTTCAATTGTCTAACATTGGCTCAGCAAACTACACAGTTCTCAGTATCAGTTGCTGGGGAATATGTGGTGCTCAGAGGGAACCTTCCTTACTCTGTAAATGCCCAAAGCCTTGTTCGTATTCAGCCCACATCTTGTTGAAAAGAACCTCTGCCCCGGTGCGCATTTGAAAGACTGTCCAGCCTCCGTCCGCCAGCATCTCACAATACACCTGTATACAATATAAATGTACTTTTGAATCAACAAATTGTTTTGTTGTGAACAAAAACAGTCCAAGAATGAAACCCTGTGGAACTCCAGTAACTCTGGCAAGCCTGGCGACACCTTCAACATTCTGTAGCTAAGCTTTACTGCCCCTGTGTGGTTGTGTAACCAAATGAGAAAAGTAAATGTAGTACCTGGCCTAAATATTTGGATGTTTTTATACCTTAAAGGGGGATGTGACTCCTGCAGGCTGAATGACATACACTCCACTGGTGGCTCGGGGGGAGAGAATTTTGATTTGTGTGCAATCTATCCCTGAAACACGCAAAAACACATGCACATACACAATAAGGTATTGAAAAAGGTAATGGACAGGTTAAAAATGGCTGTCTCTTGTGTTTACAATGCAAGTTAAACAAATAAAAAAAAAGAACACTTACCTTGAACAACTAAAGGTGTTTTCTGGCCCTGTACAAAACCAGTAGATAAGTAATGGTTACTCACAGGTTTAAAGGAATAATATCTTTCTCTGTTTATCAGTGTTGACTGACTGTGTTCTTACCTGAGTCTGGTCAGTAAGGCAGATGAGACAGACCACCAGTCCACAAAAAAAAATCCTATTCCACATTTTGTCCAAAGTTCTGATAGCGAGAGAGAGAAAAAAGATGGAGTGATTAACATTTGTCAGCTTTTTCCTTTTTATGGGTAGCATTGATATGACATACAATTTTTTTTATTGTAATCCCACCTAAATTAATATATTTTGGAAACTGATAAGGAAATGTCCAACTCATCTTAGCAAACTAGTGGCAAATATCACAACATTATCAAAGAGAACCTGAAACGTCACCATTCCCACTCCATTCACAACACAGTGATCACCATACATGTTCCCTTGAAATTCAGTTTGACCAAATAAGGGAAAATTAAACAGTTATAGTATATACTTTTTGTTATGCTGCCATCATTAGACATTTCACACAGGATAAATATTGTTAGTTATTATAATCACAATTTTGAAATATGCCTGTGTGTGGTTCATGTAGAGAAAACCTACCTTGTCCTGTGTATTCCTTTACGGTCTATGGTCTACTCCCAGTCAGTTGAAAGTTCATTCAGAGAGGGTGTAAGCCTATTTATTTAGGCCAAGGGTGTGGATCCGTAGGTAACCGGCCGTTCCGCCCCTGTTCCGCCCCTCTGGATCTCCTGGAAAGATCTGTATCATGTTCTGCGCATATGTTTCTTTACCTCTACTTTACACACAAATTGTTGTGGTCACCCTCCCTTCATATTTGTCACTGTCAATCGTGAACTATAATTCTTCAAGTTTTACCAGTGAAATGTCCATGCAGCATCTGCATGCCAACCATTTCATTCAAATGGGAATATGCATTTAGATCTTTTTAGTAATGTACAGCGTGCAAATTTAGAGAAGATGGTGTTAAGAAACTGTAGCATACCAGTGTTTTGTTTCAATCAAAGCACATATTTGTCCTAGTGGCGCTTTTGAGTTGTGTCTACATGAGACAAAAATGTGATACTTCACACAATCATCCTAAAATCTCGTAAAAGTCCAGTAAAGTCGGATTCGCAGCCGCTCCAATTTATTTATTGACTCAAGCATCACCTACTCTACATACCCTCACTCCACGTTTCCTGTAACGGTTGTCAGTCGCTTGACCTGACGAAGATCCGTGTTGGATCTAAATGTCGTCAATAAAGGTGGTAAATTGGGAGCATATTCTGTGTGTGGGCCTCTGTTTTTTTCAAGTGTTGTCAGTTGCCTCACAGGATGACAGATATATAGTTAATGTTGTTGCAAAAAAACACTGCCCCACCATGTGCTTGTGCTAATGTTATTGTGGGCTCTGTGAGCCCTGTTGCTATGCTACTCACAGCCCCCGCCCCAAAGAAAACACTCTTAACATTCCAATACTGGAGTATTGGATCCAATGTATTGGATCCAAGTATTGGATCCAATCCAATGAGCAAGGAATCAAATAAAGTACATGTTTATGTGTGTATCTCTCTAATGTCTTTAGATGCATCCTATTCACCCCAAAAACAGTTGCCAATTGTTTCAAATGGTATTATTTATGTATCAGGGTTGGGTGGATTACTTGAAAAATGTAATCAGTTACTGATTACAGATTACATGACAATAAAAGTAATTAGTAACGTAATCCATTGGATTACATGAAATAAGTAACACATTTTTGGTAATCTGATTACTTTTGGACTGTCACGGTTCAGACAGACGACAAGAGGACCACAATTGCGTCACACCAGAAAGTTTATTTAAACTTAAGGGGAAAGGGATGTAGGGAGTGAGTGAAGGCTCCAGGGGTTATCCCGTCCGATGTGCTGGGTCTGTGCCTCCCCCAGTGGCAGCGATGCGTCCGATGACGCCGGTGGTTGGTGGTCCAGAAGTCCTGGGGGGGGGGAGGAAACACAGACACAACGGGGCGGAATGAAACCAGGCAGCAGTACAGTTCAAGGGAAAACCAAAATACGTAGTAGCAAGGCAGAAGGCTGGTCAGAGTTACCGGGATTGAAGAGTAGTCAGGAGTCGTAATGGCAGAAGCAGGTCTGGATCTCCTGAGGCAGAAGAGTATCCAAAAACCAGGCAGGTCCGGGGTCACAAAACCAGGGTGAGCCAGAAGCGCGAGCAAACAGGTTCCGGGTGTGAGCTTTGCAGACGATCTGACACCGGAGAGCTGAAAGACAGGGCCTTAAATACTGGGAGAGGTTAGTGGGTAATGCAGCGCAGCTGGCAGAGTAATTAGAGCCGAGCAGAGCAGGGACAGGTGGAGCTAGTTAGGCTGAGTAGAGAGAAGGAGGTGAGCAGAGTGGAAGATAGTGGAAACCAATTAAGGTGGTAACCCGGTGGAGTGAGAGGGCTCATGACAGAACCCCCCCCCCAAGGGACGGCCCCAGAAGTCCCAAGAGCAACACCACGCCGGGCGGGAGGAGGGGAGCCGGAGGAGGGCTAGAACTCCTCCCGAACGGTCCGAGTGAACGTCCTCATCCTCGGAGGAAGCCGGAGGGCCGTGGTCGGGGAGATGGGACAGGTCCCGAGACAGGGTCAGGCACAGGACAGGAAGCCGAGCGGGCCGGACGGTTAGGGACCCCTCTGGGGCGGCCCCCTACGGATTGCAGGTTGATCAGGATGCCGTTGGTGGAAAGCGGTGATGAGAGTCCTATCCACAATCCGACTAGCTGGCACCCAGGTCCTTTCCTCAGGTCCATAGCCCTCCCAGTCAATGAGGTACTGGAGACCCCTACCCCTCCGTCTGGACCGAAGCAGGCGGCGGACGGTGTAAACCAGACCACCTTCGACGAGCCGTGGAGGAGGAGGACAAGGCGCAGCAGGGACCAGCGGACTCCTGGGCACAGGCAGGGGCTGCAGCAATCCGGCTGGGGGCTGGCAGGACGACTTGTGTTGGTTGCAGATGGGGCAGGCTTGGACGAATTCCCGTACATCCTTCCTCAGAGAGGGCCACCAGAACCTCTGGGCGAGCAGGTTGTAAGTGCGGGTGGAGCCAGGGTGACAAGCTAGGCGGGAGTCATGTCCCCACTGAACGACCTGGGACCTCAGGTCTTCGGGGACAAAAAGGCGGTCAGCTGGGCAAGTGCTGGGACCTGGCTGGTTACGGAGAGCCTCCAGCACCTGTTCCTCAACAGCCCAGGTCAGAGCTGCAACGATGCAGGGACTTGGCAGAATCGACACAGGGTCCTTGGAGGGTCAGGAGCGGAGTTAGTAAGTACTGGCCGAGGGGTAGTGCGGCGGCAAGCAGGCAGGTTCGGTGGCAGTCCTCTCCCCACTCCCTGATCACCCCGGTCACCCAGTCGAGCTGAGGTTGTGCCGGCGGAGCCATGGGTAACCCAGGATGAGGGGTTGGCCTGGAGAGGGGAGCAGGTGAAACTGGATAGTTTCTTGATGGTTTCCGGACAGACCCATCGAGACCGGGGCCGTGACATGAGTGACCGATCCGAGTAAGTGTCCGTCCAGTGCCCGGGCAGGAATAGGAGGTGTCAAACGGAGGTTCTCCAGTCCCAGTTGGCGTGCCAGCTTGATGTCCATTATGTTGGCTTCGGCGCCAGAATCCACCAGAGCAGCCAGGGTGTGAGTTGAGTCAGGAGGCGGAGGTGAACTTGCAGCAGGGGTTTGCGGTCGGAGGACTGGATGGTCATAGAACTCAACCGGACTCCCCCTATGCCCGGTGAGCTTCGGCCCTTTAAAGGGCAGGTTACCACCACGATGTCCATCACCTCCACAATAGAGGCAGAGGTTTGAGGTGAAGCGTCGCTGGCGCTCTGCAGGAGTGAGAGAGGCTCGCCCAATCTCCATAGGCTCAGACTGATCAAGCTGACCTGGGTGAGTGGCAGTAGATGACAGGAACCCAGTCGGATCTCTCCGAATGCCGGTAGTAGGTGGACCTTGGCGCCCCCTCTCACGACGACGGGTCTGTATCCTACTGTCGATCCTGACAGTCAGTGCGATGGCTTCATCAAGAGTGGAAGGCAGTTCCTGGGAGACCAACTCGTCCTTGATATAGTCAGCCAAACTATGGAAGAACGCGTCCACCAACGATGGTGTGTTCCAAGAACTTCGTCTAGCCAGGGTTCGGAAGTCGATGGAATGGTCTGCGACTGTACGTCTGCCTTGTCGAATACTGAACAGTTCACGAGACGCCTCTGCGGTTGGTGAATCCAGGTCAAACACCTTCAGCATCTCCTCAGCAAACAGGTCGAAGGTTGCACATGCCGGGGTTTGACGTTCGAACTCTGCTGTTCCCCAGAGTCGAGCTCGGCCCGTCAGGTGAGTGATGGCATACCCAACCTTAGCCCCCTCCGTGGCGAAGGTCCTTGGCTGCAAGGAGAACTGAAGTCGGCAGCTAGTCAGGAATGGCCGGACCTGGGTTGAATCGCCGTTGAACCGCTCGGGGTTTCCAATCTTGGGTTCCGAGCAGCGGCTGCAATGACCGGGGCAGGTAACTCGGGGCAGGGCTGGTGGGCAGACTGGCTGGGGTCAGGTTGGTGAGGAGTTGAATGATCATGGCGAGTTGTTGTTGCTGCTGCTGGGACTGCTGCTGGTGCTGCTGGAACTGCTGATGCTGTTGGTAGCCGGCCTGAAGCAGAGAGGTGATGTCGCCGCTCATGCGGCCTAGCTCTCTCTCAGTGTGTTCCAGGCGTAGCATGGCGGTGGGTTGCTCAGGTTCTTCGGTTTCCATGTCGGGGGAAGTGTGCGCTGGGTCCATGATGGTCAGATCGTACTGTCACGGTTCAGACAGACGACAAGAGGACCACAATTGCGTCACACCAGAAAGTTTATTTAAACTTAAGGGGAAAGGGATGTAGGGAGTGAGTGAAGGCTCCAGGGGTTATCCCGTCCGATGTGCTGGGTCTGTGCCTCCCCCCAGTGGCAGCGATGCGTCCGATGACGCCGGTGGTTGGTGGTCCAGAAGTCCTGGGGGAGGAAACACAGACACAACGGGGCGGAATGAAACCAGGCAGCAGTACAGTTCAAGGGAAAACCAAAATACGTAGTAGCAAGGCAGAAGGCTGGTCAGAGTTACCGGGATTGAAGAGTAGTCAGGAGTCGTAATGGCAGAAGCAGGTCTGGATCTCCTGAGGCAGAAGAGTATCCAAAAACCAGGCAGGTCCGGGGTCACAAAACCAGGGTGAGCCAGAAGCGCGAGCAAACAGGTTCCGGGTGTGAGCTTTGCAGACGATCTGACACCGGAGAGCTGAAAGACAGGGCCTTAAATACTGGGAGAGGTTAGTGGGTAATGTAGCGCAGCTGGCAGAGTAATTAGAGCCGAGCAGAGCAGGGACAGGTGGAGCTAGTTAGGCTGAGTAGAGAGAAGGAGGTGAGCAGAGTGGAAGATAGTGGAAACCAATTAAGGTGGTAACCCGGTGGAGTGAGAGGGCTCATGACATGGACACCTCAGTTTATGCTGTAGACCGATCAGTTCCCTCTCTAACTCTGCTCTGTGGATGTTCTTTCCACAGTTGTATCATCAGTGTCCAACTCAGATGTTCTAGTACGGGATGGATCCTCTGTGACTCTGCTCTGGAAAAACTCTGACATGAGTAATGCTTGCGGGAGCAGAAAAATGTAATTGGTTTCGATGCGTTGAACCCATAGTGGAGGTATCAGGACCCAAAAAATGTTTTGTCCTGACACACTCTGACAAACACAGTCTCAGAGGTGACCAGATGGGTATCCTACGAAGCAGGTTTGAGGTGTTAGCGAGGTAACTCTGCAACTCGGAATAACCGGTTTTACGAAAGTGGCTCACCTTTTAGCCAGGTACATTTCTATGGCAACGAATCCTTCAGAACTAGCATGCTCCGGGGCAGGCTAACTCACGGCTAACTCCACTTACCCTGAATGAAATGACTGAGATGCGAGCTAAGGACCAATGAAATCAGACTCCCTCCCTCTTGCAAAGATTGCATTATCATCCCCTTCATTATCAGTGAAATGTTTTTTGGGTGTTATAAAATATTAATGTTAAAGTATATCACATTACACATTTAGTAATGACAGAATGCATTTTAAACTTCACGCACAGTAACACTTTTGTATGACAATACAATTATTTTATTGATAGAAGTGGGAAAAAAGTGCTTGTGGTTGTGCATTGATAAGCACACCAAAGTCGCCATTAATGATAAGTAATACAATTAAGATAGCACTTCTAAAAGCCTATTTCACACCATAGCTTGCGGAATTTGCAAGATAACTTTTTCTTTCATTTTGATTTCGGCACAAATTAAAATGTGGCACTGACTCGACCATGGATTGATGTTTTAACATTGTCTCAATGAAGAGTTCAGCATTTGAATAGCCATGTGCGACATGCAGTGGTGGAAAAAGTACCCAATTTTCAAAAGTAAAGATACCTTAATAGAAAATGACTAAAGTAAAAGTGAAAGTCACCCAGTAAAATACTACTTGAGTAAAAGTCTATAAGTATTTGGTTTTAAATATACTTACATATCAAAAGTAAATGTAATTGCTAAAATATACTTAAGTATCAAAAGTAAAAGTATAAATTAGTTCACATTCCTTATATTAAGCAAACCAGAAGGCACCATTTTCTTGTATTTTTTATTTATTTACAGATAGCCAGGGGCACACTCCAACACTCAGACATAATTTACGAACGAAGCATGTGTGTTTAGTGAGTCCGCCAGATCAGAGGCAGTAGGGATGACCAGGGATGTTCTCTTGAAAAGTGCGTGAATTTTACAATTTTCCTGTCCTGCTAAGCATGCAAAATGTAACGAGTACTTTTGGGTGTCTGGCAAAACGTATGGAGTAAAAAGTATATTATTTTCTTTAGGAATGTAGTGAAGTTAAAGTAAAAGTTGTCCAAAATACATGTATCAACAGTAAAGTAAAGTACAGATACCCCAAAAAATGAATGAAGTAGTATTTAAAAATATTTTTACTTAAGTACTTTACACCACTGGTGACATGCAAGCGCATTTACAAGCCTGCTAGAGGTCGTAGTACAGATTAAGCCTGAACTGGAATGTGAAGCTAACTGAAGCTGTTTAGCTTTAGAAAACCCAGAGTAGATGTGGCTTGCTTCGTAGGATACCATTCTGAGCACTGGAGAGTCAGACCTCACCTACTGCTGCATGACCAGAGCTTCTCCAGACCAGCTGACCTACCATCTGAAGATAGTTAATTGCAATTAGTTTTAAGTCAACGTCCTTCAATTCTGGTCCAGGGAAAGTACTCCCTTTCTAAGTATGTGTTTGCCTCCATTGTTGCTTGTGTCACTGACAGTTGTCACAAAGAGTATTTACTATCAACTCACTGCGATACTAGACCTTTGTCCAACGGTCACAAATGTCGGATTTTGGAACGTTGAATTATGACAAGAATTTACTTGCCTCGTCAAAATAATTACATTAGCCTATCAAAATGATGACTTCAATTACACAATAACCCGGGTGAAGTTTAGCCAACGCTTCAACTTGGTTAAAGAGCGATTGGCACATGTGTTTTCTGTTGCTCATATCAATGCTACATAGGCCGTTTTCAAAGGGATTTGTTGCTTTTTAAAGGCAATCACTCTTTAAGGTTAGGGCAATGGTTAAGGGAGAAGTTACACGACAGTTAGACCTGATCACGTGATTCTGCGCATGCGTGTAGCCAGCTAACGTCACCATGATATCGCCTACATGTGTAATCAGGGATTTATATTCACTGTGAAAGTGATGCCCGCTTACGCTTTACTTCCATATCCTTTCCCATGCTGTTTTGAATGGGCTTCAACATTACATAATCAAATTCATTAAAAACACTGTCATTTAAGATATTGTAGCAAACAGCAGGGCAGGGATGTGAACCAGGGATTGACATTAAGGGTTCCCCTATTGTCTGTGGGAAGTGAACTGAGCAGTCGTGCTAGTTGAGCCTGCTCTGAGGTGATAAATAATTCCAGCCTAAAGCTGATTTTTCTCGATCCTCCCCATTTTTTAAGTGAAAGAGAAAATGTATGGCATTTATGGAAGTCGAGCAAGTTGAGCCTGCTCTGTGAACATTTTGTACTGACAACAACCAAAATACAAATAGTTCCACAACATATATTTCTGGTTCCTCCCCTATGTGTTGGTGAAAGGCTGGCAATACTGTATATAGCATTTCTGCATATAAATAGCTAATTTATATTTTGTGTCAAGTGATCATAATCTTTGGGCAACCAACATTTTTTTCCTGAGTAGCCCAACGAGCAACTGCCTTTCAGACATTAACATCAATCCCTGCAAACACCCTACTCATCAGGCCAATAGTGTTAACCCACATGGTGGGAATTGTAATGTGGCTCATATAGCGAGGATTGCTACAATATACACTGACTGCACAAAAGAACAGGTGAAAGCTATGATCCCTTTTTGATGTCACCTGTTAAATCCACTTCAATCAGTGTAGATGAAGGGGAGGAGACAGGTTACAGAATTATTTTTAAGCCTTGAGACAATTGAGACATGGATTGTGTATGTGTGCCATTCAGAGGGTGAATGGGCAAGACAAAATATTTAAGTGCCTTTGAACGGGATTTGGTAGTAGGTGCGAGGCGCACTGGTTTCAGTGTGCCAAGAACTGCAACACTGCTAGGTTTTTCACACTCAACAGTTTCCCGTGTGTATCAACAATGGTCCACCCCCCAAAGGACATCCAGCCAACTTGACACAACTGTGGGAAGCATTGGAGTCAACATGGGCCAGAATCCCTGCGACACTGTAGAATCCATTCCCCGACGAATGGAGGCATGTTCTGAGGGCAATAGGGGGTGCAACTCAATATTAGGAAGGTGTTCTCAATGTTTTGTACACTCAGTGTATATACAATTATGTTCTGCTAAATGGCATATATACGTTTTTTTCAATCACGTTGGCACGTTTTTCAAATGTAAGTGGTATATTTACAAAACTCTTAGTACAAAAGTCAAGGCTGATATCACTTGTAATGCCCCTGTCTTATGTTCAATATTTTTGATTGAGCACTCTTTGGTGTTGAACACATCTTCCACCCCTGAGTCATTCATCCAAAACATTTTTTTTTGTTTACGTGAAATACCATAGTTTAGTCACAAGATGCAGGCCTCCTTATTGTTCCTATAATTTCTAAGCAAGCAGCTGGAGGCAGGGCTTTTTCCTAAAGAGCTCGTCTTTCATGGAATGGTCTGCCGATCCATGTGAGAGACGCAGACTCTGTCTCAACCTTTTAAGTCTTTACTGAAGACCCATCTGAAGACTTACTGAAGACTCATCTCTTCAGTAAGTCCTATGATTGAGCATAGTCTGGCCGAGAGGTGCAAAGGCGAACAACAATAAGGCACTGGAGTGACGAACCACCCTTGCTGTCTCCCCACTCTCCACTGGGATTCTCTGCCTCTGACCCTATTGAGGGGGCTAACTCACTGGCTTGCTCGCGCTCACCGTTGCCATCCCTTGGAGGGCGCACCACGTCGTTCCAGTTTTTTTCCGGCTATACTCGACGTGAGTGGATTGAGTCACTGACGTGATATTGGCTTTGCGCCTCCTGTGCTTGTGTGGTGGGGGAGATCTTGGTGAGCTATACTTGTCTCAGTGTAGTAAGTTAGTGGTCTGTTGATATCCCTTGTGGGGGCTGTGCTTTGGCCAAGTGGGTGGGATTATATCCTGCCTGATTGGCCCTGTCCAGGGGTAACTTTGGATTGGGCCACATTGTCCCCCAACCCCCTCTGTCTCAGTCTCCAGTATCTATGCTACCCTATGTGGCGGTGGGCTAGGGTCAGTCTGTCCTATCTTCTGTACTGTGTCATCTTTATGTCCCCACCCCCCTCCTGGAGAACCTGACCATGCCTCAGGACTACCTGGCCTGAGAACTCCTGTATGTCCCTGTCCCCAGTCAATCTTGTAGAGCTGCTGATCCTGTTCTAGTGTTCTACCTGCAGCTATGGAACCCTGACCTGTTTTACCAGAGCTACCTTGTCCCGGACCTGCTGTTTCAACCCCTCTCTCTCTCTCTCTCTCTCTCTCTCTCTCTCTCTCTCTCTCTCTCTCTCTCTCTCTCGCTCTCTCTCTCACTCTCGCTCTCGGGCCTGCTGTCTGGACATCTGAATGCTTGGCTATGAAAAGCCAACTGACATTTACTCCTGAGGTGTTGATCTGTTGCACCCTCTATAACCACTCCCCTTTGCGTCGTGCCTAAGAACAGCCGTTAGCTGTGGTATATTGACCAATATAACACACCGCCTCGGACCTTATTTCCTAAATATACAATTCCAGTGATACAACTAGTAGTGTAGTTTTTAGAACGGTTAATGCTAACCACAGATCACGATATATATATACAAATTCATTGTTTGATACGTTTTACCATATCTGATTAGTTTTTTAGGCATGTTGCAAGATCCCATTGTCTATTCTAGGGATTATATATGTAATCTCTATACGTACATTTTAATCTTAATCTTCTCACAAAGTCGACAGGAGTGCAATCTGAAGGGCTCAACTGATGGCAGGGCAGAGAATGTGATACACTTAGAAGACCGTTTCAGAGCAAATTCTGGCGCAGGTGAGAGAAGAGTTTTCAGGAGTCAGTCTGTGTCCCAATCCTCCCAGATAGATGTACTGTCCTCGTTTCCTATCCTTTGTGAAGGAACATGAAAGGGAATAGAAGGCTGATGAAAACATATCCAGCCATTTTACCTTTAGTATCAGTAGTGATGTAACAAAGGCTAATTAGAAAGGAGGATATTCACAACCATAAGGACACAGCCAGTGCCGACATTAAAGATACAAAACAACCTTCTTATAAAGCCATAATTAAAATACAATACCTGTGTAATATCAACAGGAATATTAGTTTCAGGGAGGAACTTTGGATCTTTGCTATAGATTTGCTACGGCTCTTTGACAGCGTTGTACTGTAGCCTAATCAATGAAGTGAAAGAATACCTCTCAGACATGTGACAACACTTATACGAATTAGTAAATGGCCATCAGATAATTTTCTGTGGATCACATCTTTATACAGCATTTGTCATCCATGTTGTTTTTAGATACAGGCAGAGATCATCAAGAGAGATGGAGGTGCAACTGTGCGATGGAAGGAGCAGCCAGATGGTAAAGTCTTCCAGAAGGAAGAGAAAGAGGAGAGAAAGCAGGAAGGTAAGTCAAGACACAAGACATGACCACTTGAGAATGTTCCCAGTCTGTTAGTCCATTTAGTTCTCATTCTGGGTTATTCTGGGTTCATATCTCAATATAACACATCATAATAACAATAGCAATACATGTTACAATACCTCTTCGTGTGTGTGTGTGTGTGTGTGTGTCTGATTATCCCTTCAGGACATTGTGTAAAGAAATCACAGGAATGCTTATTGAGATGACAAAGTGGGCTGCAACATTTGAAACAGCAGTCAACTGATTGACAATGGGCAATTTCTTGTAATTGTTCTGCTTTATCTGAAATGTTACATGATGTTCAAAGGGTTGTGGTAGTTGCAACAGGGTAAATAGTCTTGTTAGTCATAATTTAGCAAAGGTAACGCCTTAATTATTTTATGTACCCTTTATTTAACCAGGATCAGTTACATCTCTTCTTCATGTGAGCCCAGTGCTTATTGTAGCAACGTGTAAAAAAAGCTAAAGATCCGCATTCAATCAAAGCTAGAAAACAGGCTTCTAGGGTAAGACAAAAACAAACCCATTAACTGTGGGATGAGAAACCATGAATTATTTAATATTCTATAAGTACAACTATTATTTCACCATAAACACAGACCATTGAAAGCATGATTCATAGCATGTTAACAGTTAAAAAGAATGGTGCCTGAGTTTGATTGAATATGGGCTAAGTGTGTGCTAAACAAATGCATGCAATATCAACATTCTAGATTATAAATTATGTCAAACTATGTAATGAAACTGTTCACAAGTTAGATATGTAGAATTGTTGCAATGTAACAAATAAAACTTCCACAGAGTATTTTGTCTTCACTGAAAACATTAGCCTGACCATTGTGGCTTTATAGTGTGTTCGTAAATTCACTCTGGAGTGCCAGAGTGCGCTCTGGGCGTTCTTAAATTTAGAGCTTTGTCAGATTGTCCGTTCGTAAAGGGAGTCAAGCACCCAAGCTAACTGGCACTTTGAGGTCAACCCAGGTTGGGCTGGCCTTTGTGGGCTAGCTCAAATTGCGTTTCCAATGCCTCCAGAAAATAGAAATGATTTTATGTTGCTAGGTAGCCAATATGTGACTGCAGCTGGCTTCGCTAATATAGCTAGCTAGCTAGCAAGATTTAGAAGAATTGAATTCACTCTCACCATGCTATAACTAAAGTTACCCCATACTTCTGCCAGTGCCAACCAGACTCAGAGCATGTACTGTATTTAGCTTGCTGACGTTAGCTAGATAGCTAAACGGTTAGCGTCGTCGCGAGCGTAACAGGCTAGCTAGCTTAATTCCTACCTTGCTTGCCATGGCATTAGCTTCAGTTAGTTTCAGTTAGTTTTCAGACCTGATTTACTAGTTTGTATTTAGTTTGAGTTTTATAAAAACATTGCTATTTCGTTTTTATATAATTTATTTTCAGCTTAAGTTTTAGTGTTAGGGACAGAAATGTGTGGCTTTTTCTCTGTTAGCTTTTGATAGTGTTGCACAAGCTAGGCCTATCTGAGACATCGTAATCTCCTGGCAGCATTTACCCGCCAGATTTAGAAACGTCAAAACCCCATTAGAAAAAGGCTTGAAAACCCAATTAGATTTTTGGCCAAAATTATAAATACAACTGAACATAATTCATGATGTTCTTTTGTTTTTTTAAAGTTTCTTTTCGAGACAAAGATAATAGTTTCAGCATAGTTTTAGTTTTTCAAACGAGCTTGTTCATTATTTTATTTCAGTTTACAAAATAGTTTTTTCATGATTCAAGTTTTAGTTTGCTATAATAACCTTCTCCCAAACAGACTTGATCATCATGCGGCTGGCTCGGACCGAGTACGGGACAGGTCCTCTCCAGGTCGGCCATTTGAGGCCGGAGATCCAGTCGTTGTGTTCGCCGGCGGGGTGCCAGTCACCGTTCAGGCTGGCGGAGCCACAGCGGCTGTACCACCACCCTCCTCCTTCCAAGAAGCTGCACGCGCTCACGGCGATGTCGAAAAATAAGATGCAGGGCGAGCAGCCATCATTGTCCTTGTCGGTTGTGCTGAAGCCAAAACCATTCTGGTCAATGCCGGCGTATTTCCCACGAATGGCATCACCTACGGAGATACAGGGAGTGATGAAGAGAGAGTACATCAGTCCTACTTCTAATTCACTCTTAATTGTATTGACTTCAAAGGCATACAACATTTAAGAATATCAACCCAGCATACATATCATATGACATATATGTGATGTGTAGAGGTCCCATTGCTGCCACCAAATGTGAATAAACTATAACACTGAAGTAAATAATATGACCACTGTCACCTTGTGCTGTTGAAATTCATTGTTACCTGCATTGCCCCTGTAGGCTCCAACGTTCAGCTTGTAGGCCTCCTTCTCCGTGCCCAGACGGAAGTCACTGTACTCAGCGAATGCAGTGCCCTTTTCAAAGTCCCACAGGTCGACCCTCATAGTCGATCTCCGCCCCTTGCCCCCCTTGGTTAGAGCAAACACCTTACTCAGACCCAGCCAGTGGTCCTCTAGGAAACAACAGGGAAGAGAACTGAATTGAGGAAAACGTACTCAACGTAAATGCACTGCAGTATCGGGAACCCTCCATGATAAGTTGACTTAGAAGTAAACATGAGCATTATAGACAAAAATGTATTTCAATTGTCTAACATTGGCTCAGCAAACTACACAGTTCTCAGTATCAGTTGCTGGGGGAATATGTGGTGCTCAGAGGGAACCTTCCTTACTCTGTAAATGCCCAAAGCCTTGTTTGTATTCAGCCCACGTCTTGTTGAAAAGAACCTCTGCCCCGGTGCGCATTTGAAAGACTGTCCAGCCTCCGTCCGCCAGCATCTCACAATACACCTGTATACAATAAAAATGTACTTTTGAATCAACAAATTGTTTTGTTGTGAACAAAAACAGTCCAAGAATGAAACCCTGTGGAACTCCAGTAACTCTGGCAAGCCTGGCGACACCTTCAACATTCTGTAGCTAAGCTTTACTGCCCCTGTGTGGTTGTGTAACCAAATGACAACAGTAGATATAGTACATGGCCTAAATATTTGGATGTTTCCATACCTTAAAGGGGGATGTGACTCCTGCAGGCTGAATGACATACACTCCACTGGTGGCTCGGGGGGAGAGAATTTTGATTTGTGTGCAATCTATCCCTGAAACACGCAAAAACACATGCACATACACAATAAGGTATTGAAAAAGGTAATGGACAGGTTAAGAATGGCTGTCTCTTGTGTTTACAATGCAAATTAAACAAATAAAAAAACGAACACTTACTTTGAACAACTAAAGGTGGTTTCTGGCCCTGTACAAAACCAGCAGATAAGTAATGGTTACTCCCAGGTTTAAAGGAATAATATGTTTCTCTGTTTATCAGTGTTGACTGACTGTGTTGTTACCTGAGTCTGGTCAGTGAGGCAGATGAGACAGACCACCAGTCCACAAAAAAATATCCTAATCCACATTTTATCCTAAGTTCTGATAGCGAGAGAGAGAAAAAGATGGAGTGATTAACATTTGTCAGCTTTTTCCTTTTTATGGGTAGCATTGATATGACATACAATTTTTTTTATTGTAATCCCACCAAAATTAATATATTTTGGAAACTGATAAGGAAATGTCCAACTCATCTTAGCAAACTAGTGGCAAATATCACAACATTATCACAGAGAACCTGAAACGTAACCATTCCCACTCCATTCACAACACAGTGATCACCATACATGTTCCCTTGAAATTCAGGTTGACCAAATAAGGGAAAATTAAACAGTTATAGTATATACTTTTTGTTATGCTGCCATCATTAGACATTTCACACAGGATAAATATTATGTTAGTTATTATAATCACAATTTTGAAATATGCCTGTGTGTGGTTCATGTAGAGAAAACCTACCTTGTCCTGTGTATTCCTTTACGGTCTATGGTCTACTCCCAGTCAGTTGAAAGTTCATTCAGAGAGGGGGTAAGCCTATTTATTTATGCCAAGGGTGTGGATCCGTAGGTAACCGGCCGTTCCGCCCCTGTTCCGCCCCTGTTCCGCCCCTCTGGATCTCCTGGAAAGATCTGTATCATGTTCTGCGCATATGTTTCTTTACCTCTACTTTACACACAAATTGTTGTGGTCACCCTCCCTTCACATTTGTCACTGTCAATCGTGAACTATAATTCTTCAAGTTTTACCAGTGAAATGTCCATGCAGCATCTGCATTCCAACCATTTCATTCAAATGGGAATATGCATTTAGATCTTTTTAGTAATGTACAGCGTGCAAATTTAGAGAAGATGGTGTTAAGAAACTGTAGCATACCAGTGTTTTGTTTCAATCAAAGCACATATTTGTCCTTGTGGCGTTTTTGAGTTGTGTCTACATGAGACAAAAATGTGACACTTCACACAATCATCCTAAAATCTCGTAAAAGTCCAGTAAAGTCGGATTCGCAGCCGCTCCAATGTATTTATTGACTCAAGCATCACCTACTCTACATACCCTCACTCCACGTTTCCTGTAACGGTTGTCAGTCGCTTGACCTGACGAAGATCCGTGTTCGATCTAAATGTCGTCAATAAAGGTGGTAAATTGGGAGCATATTCAGTGTGTGGGCCTCTGTTTTTTTCAAGTGTTGTCAGTTGCCTCACAGGATGACAGATATATAGTTAATGTTGTTGCAAAAAAACACTGCCCCACCATGTGCTTGTGCTAATGTTATTGTGGGCTCTGTGAGCCCTGTTGCTATGCTACTCACAGCCCCCGCCCCAAAGAAAACACTCTTAACATTCCAATACTGGAGTTTAGAGGAAATTACAAACCGCCAAGAGTACATCCAGCACAATCCAATGAGCAAGGAATCAAATAAAGTACGTGTTTATGTGTGTATCTCTCTAATGTCTTTAGATGCATCCTATTCACCCCAAAAACAGTTGCCAATTGTTTCAAATGGTATTATTTATGTATCAGGGTTGGGTGGATTACTTGAAAAATGTAATCAGTTACTGATTACAGATTACATGACAATAAAAGTAATTAGTAACGTAATCCATTGGATTACATGAAATAAGTAACACATTTTTGGTAATCTGATTACTTTTGGACACCTCAGTTTATGCTGTAGACCGATCAGTTCCCTCTCTAACTCTGCTCTGTGGATGTTCTTTCCACAGTTGTATCATCAGTGTCCAACTCAGATGTTCTAGTACGGGATGGATCCTCTGTGACTCTGCTCTGGAAAAACTCTGACATGAGTAATGCTTGCGGGAGCAGAAAAATGTAATTGGTTTCGATGCGTTGAACCCATAGTGGAGGTATCAGGACCCAAAAATGTTTTGTCCTGACACACTCTGACAAACACAGTCTCAGAGGTGACCAGATGGGTATCCTACGAAGCAGGTTTGAGGTGTTAGCGAGGTAACTCTGCAACTCGGAATAACCGGTTTTACGAAAGTGGCTCACCTTTTAGCCAGGTATATTTCTATGGCAACGAATCCTTCAGAACTAGCATGCTCCGGGGCAGGCTAACTCACGGCTAACTCCACTTACCCTGAATGAAATGACTGAGCTGCGAGCTAAGGACCAATGAAATCAGACTCCCTCCCTCTTGCAAAGATTGCATCATCATCCCCTTCATTATCAGTGAAATGTTTTTTGTGTGTTATAAAATATTAATGTTAAAGTATATCACATTACACATTTAGTAATGACAGAATGCATTTTAAACTTCACGCACAGTAACACTTTTGTATGACAATACAATTATTTTATTGATAGAAGTGGGAAAAAAGTGCTTGTGGTTGTGCATTGATAAGCACACCAAAGTCGCCATTAACGATAAGTAATACAATTAAGATAGCACTTCTAAAAGCCTATTTCACACCATAGCTTGCGGAATTTGCAAGATAACTTTTTCTTTCATTTTGATTTCGGCACAAATTAAAATGTGGCACTGACTCGACCATGGATTGATGTTTTAACATTGTCTCAATGAAGAGTTCAGCATTTGAATAGCCATGTGCGACATGCAGTGGTGGAAAAAGTACCCAATTGTCAAAAGTAAAGATACCTTAATAGAAAATGACTAAAGTAAAAGTGAAAGTCACCCAGTAAAATACTACTTGAGTAAAAGTCTATAAGTATTTGGTTTTAAATATACTTACATATCAAAAGTAAATGTAATTGCTAAAATATACTTAAGTATCAAAAGTAAAAGTATAAATTAGTTCACATTCCTTATATTAAGCAAACCAGAAGGCACCATTTTCTTGTATTTTTTATTTATTTACAGATAGCCAGGGGCACACTCCAACACTCAGACATAATTTACGAACGAAGCATGTGTGTTTAGTGAGTCCGCCAGATCAGAGGCAGTAGGGATGACCAGGGATGTTCTCTTGAAAAGTGCGTGAATTTTACCATTTTCCTGTCCTGCTAAGCATGCAAAATGTAACGAGTACTTTTGGGTGTCTGGCAAAATGTATGGAGTAAAAAGTATATTATTTTCTTTAGGAATGTAGTGAAGTAAAAGTAAAAGTTGACCAAAAGACATGTGTCAACAGTAAAGTAAAGTACAGATACCTCAAAAAACGAATTAAGTAGTACTTTAAAATATTTTTACTTAAGTACTTTACACCACTGGTGACATACAAGCGCATTTACAAGCCTGCTAGAGGTCGTAGTACAGATTAAGCCTGAACTGGAATGTGAAGCTAACTGAAGCTGTTTAGCTTTAGAAAACCCCGAGTAGATGTGGCTTGCTTCGTAGGATCCCATTCTGAGCACTGGAGAGTCAGACCTCACCTACTGCTGCATGATCAGAGCTTCTCCAGACCAGATGACCTACCATCTAAAGATAGTTAATGGCAATTAGTTTTAAGTCAACGTCCTTCAATTCTGGTCCAGGGAAAGTACTCCCTTTCTAAGTATGTGTTTGCCTCCATTGTTGCTTGTGTCACTGACAGTTGTCACAAAGAGTATTTACTATCAACTCACTGCGATACTAGACCTTTGTCCAACGGTCACAAATGTCGGATTTTGGAACGTTGAATTATGACAAGAATTTACTTGCCTCGTCAAAATAATTACATTAGCCTATCAAAATGATGACTTCAATTACACAATAACCCGGGTGAAGTTTAGCCAACGCTTCAACTTGGTTAAAGGGCGATTGGCACATGTGTTTTCTGTTGCTCATATCAATGCTACATAGGCCGTTTTCAAAGGGATTTGTTGCTTTTTAAAGGGAATCACTCTTTAAGGTTAGGGCAATGGTTAAGGGAGAAGTTACACGACAGTTAGACCTGATCACGTGATTCTGCGCATGCGTGTAGCCAGCTAACGTCACCATGATATCGCCTACATGTGTAATCAGGGATTTATATTCACTGTGAAAGTGATGCCCGCTTACGCTTTACTTCCATATCCTTTCCCATGCTGTTTTGAATGGGCTTCAATATTATATAATCAAATTCATTAAAAACACTGTCATTTAAGATATTGTAGCAAACAGCAGGGCAGGGATGTGAACCAGGGATTGACATTAAGGGTTCCCCTATTGTCTGGGGGAAGTGAACTGAGCAGTCGTGCTAGTTGAGCCTGCTCTGAGGTGATAAATAATTTCAGCCTAAAGCTGATTTTTCTCGATCCTCCCCATTTTTTAAGTGAAAGAGAAAATGTATGGCATTTATGGAAGTCGAGCAAGTTGAGCCTGCTCTGTGAACATTTTGTACTGACAACAACCAAAATACAAATAGTTCCACAACAGATCTTTCTGGTTCCTCCCCTATGTGTAGGTGAAAGGCTGGCAATACTGTATATAGCATTTCTGCATATAAATAGCTAATTTACATTTTGGGTCAAGTGATCATAATCTTTGGGCAACCAAAAAATATTCCTGAGTAGCCCAACGAGCAACTGCCTTTCAGACGTTAACATCAATCCCTGCAAACACCCTACTCATCAGGCCAATAGTGTTAACCCACATGGTGGGAATTGTAATGTGGCTCATATAGCGTCTCCTGAGTGGCGCAGTGGTCTAAGGCACTGCATCGCAGTGCTAACTGTGCCACTAGAGATCCTGTTTCGAATCCAGGCTCTGTCGCAGCCGGCCGCGACCGGGAGACTCATGGGCGGCGCACAATTGGCCCAGCGTTGTCCAGGGTAGGGGAGGGAATGGCCGGCAGGGATGTAGCTCAGTTGATAGAGCATGGCGTTTGCAACGCCAGGGTTGTGGGTTTGTTTCCCACGGGGGGCCAGTATAAAAAAAAAAAAATATGTATTCACTAACTGTAAGTCGCTCTGGATAAGAGCGTCTGCTAAATGACTAAAATGTAAATGTAAATATAGCGAGGATTGCTACAATATACACTGACTGCACAAAATAACAGGTGAAAGCTATGATCCCTTTTTGATGTCACCTGTTAAATCCACTTCAATCAGTGTAGATGAAGGGGAGGAGACAGGTTACAGAATTATTTTTAAGCCTTGAGACAATTGAGACATGGTTTGTGTATGTGTGCCATTCAGAGGGTGAATGTGCAAGACAAAATATTTAAGTGCCTTTGAACGGGATTTGGTAGTAGGTGCGAGGCGCACTGGTTTCAGTGTGCCAAGAACTGCAACACTGCTGGGTTTTTCACACTCAACAGTTTCCCGTGTGTATCAACAATGGTCCACCCCCAAAGGACATCCAGCCAACTTGACACAACTGTGGGAAGCATTGGAGTCAACATGGGCCAGAATCCCTGCGGAACGCTTTCGACACTGTAGAGTCCATGCCCCGACGAATGGAGGCATGTTCTGAGGGCAATAGGGGGTGCAACTCAATAATAGGAAGGTGTTCTCAATGTTTTGTACACTCAGTGTATATACAATTATGTTCTGCTAAATGGCATATATAAGTTTTTTTCAATCACGTTGGCACGTTTTTCAAATGTAAGTGGTATATTTACAAAACTCTTAGTACAAAAGTCAAGACTGATATCACTTGTAATGCCCCCTGTCTTATGTTCAACATTTTTGATTGAGCACTCTTTGGTGTTGAACACATCTTCCTCATTCATCCCAAACATTTTTTTTTGTTTACGTGAAATACCATAGTTTAGTCACAAGATGCAGGCCTCCTTATTGTTCCTAGAATTTCTAAGCAAGCAGCTGGAGGCAGGACTTTTTCCTAAAGAGCTCGTCTTTCATGGAATGGTCTGCCGATCCATGTGAGAGACGCAGACTCTGTCTCAACCTTTTAAGTCTTTACTGAAGACCCATCTGAAGACTTACTGAAGACTCATCTCTTCAGTAAGTCCTATGATTGAGCATAGTCTGGCCGAGAGGTGCAAAGGCGAACAACAATAAGGCACTGGAGTGACGAACCACCCTTGCTGTCTCCCCACTCTCCACTGGGATTCTCTGCCTCTGACCCTATTGAGGGGGCTAACTCACTGGCTTGCTCGCGCTCACCGTTGCCATCCCTTGGAGGGCGCATCACGTCGTTCCAGTTTTTTTCCGGCTATACTCGACGTGAGTGGATTGAGTCACTGACGTGATATTGGCTTTGCGCCTCCTCTGCTTGTGTGGTGGGGGAGATCTTGGTGAGCTATACTTGTCTCAGTGTAGTAAGTTAGTGGTCTGTTGATATCCCTTGTGGGGGGCTGTGCTTTGGCCAAGTGGGTGGGATTATATCCTGCCTGATTGGCCCTGTCCAGGGGTAACTTTGGATTGGGCCACATTGTCCCCAACCCCCTCTGTCTCAGTCTCCAGTATCTATGCTACCCAATGTGGCGGTGGGCTAGGGTCAGTCTGTCCTATCTGCTGTACTGTGTGATCTTAGGCATCCTCTTTATGTCCCCACCCCCCTCCTGGAGAACCTGACCATGCCTCAGGACTACCTGGCCTGAGAACTCCTGTCTGTCCCTGTCCCCAGTCAATCTTGTAGAGCTGCTGATCCAGTTCTAGTGTTTCTACCTGCGGCTATGGAACCCTGACCTGTTTTACCAGAGGTGCTACCTTGTCCCAGACCTGCTGTTTCAACCCTCTCTCTCTCTCTCTCTCTCTCTCTCTCTCTCTCTCTCTCTCTCTCTCTCTCTCTCTCTCTCTCTCTCCTCTCTCCTCACTCTCACTCTCGGGCCTGCTGTCTGGACATCTGAATGCTTGGCTATGAAAAGCCAACTGACATTTACTCCTGAGGTGTTAATCTGTTGCACCCTCTATAACCACTCCCCTTTGCGTCGTGCCTAAGAACAGCCGTTAGCTGTGGTATATTGACCAATATAGCACACCGCCTCGGACCTTATTTCCTAAATATACAATTCCAGTGATACAACTAGTAGTGTAGTTTTTAGAACGGTTAATGCTAACCACAGATCACGATATATGCAGTGCCGTCCACTATTATTGGCACCCCTGTTTAAGATGTGGTCGAGGACTTCCAAAAATTCTCCTTTTTTTTTAAAACAACATAGAACCCAAATGCAAAAAAGAGAAAAATCCAACCTTTTATTTAAGTACATTACTTTGGTGGTAAAAAAAAAATCACACATTTAGAAAAAAAAATCTTGAAATCATGTGTCCCACAATTATTGGCACCCCTAACAATTCCGCTGAAAATTTTAATAGATTTTTTTAAAGATATATTTTTCTGTAGTTGCTAAAGTTGGTCAGGGTATCTAGGAACTTTTAATTAGTAATTCATGACTTTCTGTTTCCCTGGGGTATAAATATGACGTGACACAGAGGCCTAATTCTACATAACATGTCAACATGGCAAAGACAAGAGAACACACCATTCAAGTAAGGCAGATTTGTGTCGACCTTCATAAGTCAGGCAATGGCTACAAGAAAATAGCCACTCGCCTTAACTTGCCCGTATCTACAGTCAGAGGAATCATTAAGAAGTTTAAAACAACTGGAACAGTGACAAACAAGGCTGGAAGAGGTCCCAAGTTTATCTTGCCACAACGCACAGTGAGGAGGATGGTAAGAGAAGTAAAAAAAAGTCCTAAGCTCACCTTCACAGAATTGCATCAAAGAGTGGCATCTTGGGGTCACAAAGTCTCCAAAACAACCATCAGACGCTCTCTACATGCCAACAAGCTGTTTGGGAGGCATGCAAGGAAAAAGCCTTTTCTCACTAACACTCACAAACGTAAACGTCTGGAGTTTGCTAACCGGCACTGGGACTTCAACTGGGATCGTGTGCTTTGGTCAGATGAGACTAAGATTGAGCTTTTTGGCAACAAACACTCTAAGTGGGTCTGGCGTAAAACAAAAGATGAGTATGCCGAAAAGCACCTCATGCCCACCGTGAAGTATGGTGGAGGATCTGTGATGCTGTGGGCCTGTTTCTCTTCCAAAGGCCCTGGGACCTTGTTAGGGTGCATGGCATTATGAACGCTTTGAACTACCAGGACATTTTAAATAAAAACCTGATGGCCTCTGCCAGAAAGCTGAAGATGGGTCGTCATTGGGTCTTTCAGCAGGATAATGATCCAAAACATGTGGCAAAATCTACACAAAAATGGTTCAGCAGTCACAAACTCATGGCCATCTCAGTCCCCAGACCTCAACCCAATCGAAAACCTGTGGGGCGAGCTAAAGAGGAGAGTGCATAAGAGAGGACCCAGGACACTGGATGATCTAGAAAGATTGTGCAAAGAAGAATGGTCAAAGATCCCTCTCTCTGTGTTCTCCAATCTTGTGAAATGTTATAGGAGGAGATTAAGTGCTGTCTTGTTGGCAAAAGGGGGTTGTACAAAGTATTAACATCAGGGGTGCCAATAATTGTGGGACATATGATTTCAAGTAATTTTTTTTCTAAATGTGTGATTATTTTTTTTACACCAAAGTAATGTACTTAAATAAAAGGTTGGATTTTTCTCTTTTTTGCATTTGGGTTCTATGTTGTTTAAAAAAAAAGGAGAATTTTTGGAAGTCCTCGACCACATCTTAAACAGGGGTGCCAATAATTGTGGAGGGCACTGTATATACAAATTCATTGTTTGATACGTTTTACCATATCTGATTAGTTTTTTAGGCATGTTGCAAGATCCCATTGTCTATTCTAGGGATTATATACAGTGCCCTCCACAATTATTGGCACCCCTGTTTAAGATGTGGTCGAGGACTTCCAAAAATTCTCCTTTTTTTTTAAACAACATAGAACCCAAATGCAAAAAAAGAGAAAAATCCAACCTTTTATTTAAGTACATTACTTTGGTGTAAAAAAAATAATCACACATTTAGAAAAAAAAACTTGAAATCATGTGTCCCACAATTATTGGCACCCCTGATGTTAATACTTTGTACAACCCCCTTTGCCAACAAGACAGCACTTAATCTCCTTCTATAACATTTCACAAGATTGGAGAACACAGAGAGAGGGATCTTTGACCATTCTTCTTTGCACAATCTTTCTAGATCATCCAGTGTCCTGGGTCCTCTCTTATGCACTCTCCTCTTTAGCTCGCCCCACAGGTTTTCGATTGGGTTGAGGTCTGGGGACTGAGATGGCCATGAGTTTGTGACTGCTGAACCATTTTTGTGTAGATTTTGCCACATGTTTTGGATCATTATCCTGCTGAAAGACCCAATGACGACCCATCTTCAGCTTTCTGGCAGAGGCCATCAGGTTTTTATTTAAAATGTCCTGGTAGTTCAAAGCGTTCATAATGCCATGCACCCTAACAAGGTCCCAGGGCCTTTGGAAGAGAAACAGGCCCACAGCATCACAGATCCTCCACCATACTTCACGGTGGGCATGAGGTGCTTTTCGGCATACTCATCTTTTGTTTTACGCCAGACCCACTTAGAGTGTTTGTTGCCAAAAAGCTCAATCTTAGTCTCATCTGACCAAAGCACACGATCCCAGTTGAAGTCCCAGTGCCGGTTAGCAAACTCCAGACGTTTACGTTTGTGAGTGTTAGTGAGAAAAGGCTTTTTCCTTGCATGCCTCCCAAAATGCTTGTTGGCAGGTAGAGAGCGTCTGATGGTTGTTTTGGAGACTTTGTGACCCCAAGATGCCACTCTTTGATGCAATTCTGTGAAGGTGAGCTTAGGACTTTTTTTTACTTCTCTTACCATCCTTCTCACTGTGCGTTGTGGCAAGATAAACATGGGACCTCTTCCAGCCTTGTTTGTCACTGTTCCAGTTGTTTTAAACTTCTTAATGATTCCTCTGACTGTAGATACGGGCAAGTTAAGGCGAGTGGCTATTTTCTTGTAGCCATTGCCTGACTTATGAAGGTCGACACAAATCTGCCTTACTTGAATGGTGTGTTCTCTTGTCTTTGCCATGTTGACAAATGGGTAAGAGAATTAGGCCTCTGTGTCACGTCATATTTATACCCCAGGGAAACAGGAAGTCATGAATTACTAATTAAAAGTTCCTAGATACCCTGACCAACTTTAGCAACTACAGAAAAATATATTTAAAAAAAAAAAAATTAAAATTTTCAGCGGAATTGTTAGGGGTGCCAATAATTGTGGGACACATGATTTCAAGTTTTTTTTCTTGTAAATGTGTGATTTTTTTTTTTACCACCAAAGTAATGTACTTAAATAAAAGGTTGGATTTTTCTCTTTTTTTTGCATTTGGGTTCTATGTTGTTTAAAAAAAATGAGAATTTTTGGAAGTCCTCGACCACATCTTAAACAGGGGTGCCAATAATAGTGGAGGGCACTGTATGTAATTTCTATACGTACATTTTAATCTTAATCTTCTCACAAAGTCGACAGGAGTGCAATCTGAAGGGCTCAACTGATGGCAGGGCAGAGAATGTGATACACTTAGAAGACCGTTTCAGAGCAAATTCTGGCGCAGGTGAGAGAAGAGTTTTCAGGAGTCAGTCTGTGTCCCAATCCTCCCAGATAGATGTACTGTCCTCATTTCCTATCCTTTGTGAAGGAACATGAAAGGTAATAGAAGGCTGATGAAAACATATCCAGCCATTTTACCTTTAGTATCAGTAGTGATGTAACAAAGGCTAATAAGAAAGGAGGATATTCACAACCATAAGGACACAGCCAGTGCCGACATTAAAGATACAAAACAACCTTCTTATAAAGCCATAATTAAAATACAATACCTGTGTAATATCAACAGGAATATTAGTTTTAGGGAGGAACTTTGGATCTTTGCTATAGATTTGCTACGGCTCTTTGACAGCGTTGTACTGTAGCCTAATGAATGAAGTGAAAGAATACCTCTCAGACATGTGACAACACTTATACGAATGAGTAAATGGCCATCAGATAATTTTCTGTGGATCACATCTTTATACAGCATTTGTCGTCCATGTTGTTTTTAGATACAGGCAGAGATCATCAAGAGAGATGGAGGTGCAACTGTGCGATGGAAGGAGCAGCCAGATGGTAAAGTCTTCCAGAAGGAAGAGAAAGAGGAGAGAAAGCAGGAAGGTAAGTCAAGACAAGAGACATGACCACTTGAGAATGTTCCCAGTCTGTTAGTCCATTTAGTTCTCATTCTGGGTTATTCTGGGCTAATATCTCAATATAATACATTATATATATATAAGAGGTGTGTGTGGCCAGGATGCTGCTGAGGGGAGGACGGCTCATGATAATGGCCAAAACGGAGCGAATGGAATGGCATCAAACACCTGGAAACCATGTGATTGATGTATTTGATACCATTCCACTGATTCTGCTCCAGTCATTACCACGAGCCCATCCTCCCCAATTAAAGTGTCACCAACCTCCTGTGGTGTGTGTGTGTGTGTTGAGTGAGAATACTTCAGGTGGGAAAGTGGGCTGCATTCATTTGAAACTGCAATTACCTGAATGCCTAATTTCTTATTATTGTATATTTTTTATTTTCTGAAATGTTACATCATGTTCAAAGTGTTGTGGTAAAACATCGTACGTTGATTTGGTAATCTGTTTTTATTTTATTGATCCTTTATTTAACCTGGATCAGTCACATTGGGAAAACTTTTTTTTTGCCAACTGACATATACTCCTGAGGTGCTTACCTGTTGCACCCTCTACAACCACTGTGATTATTATTTGACCCTGCTGGTCATCTATGAACGTTTGAACATCTTGGAGAACGATTTGGCCTTAATGGTCATGTACTCTTATAATCTCCACCGGGCACAGCCAGAAGAAGACTGGCCACCCCTCAGAGCCTGGTTCCTCTCTAGGTTTCTTTCTAGGTTCCTGCCTTTCTAGGGAGTTTTTCCTAGCCACAGTGCTTCTACGTCTGCATTGCTTGCTCTTTGGTGTTTTAAGATGGGTTTCGGTATATGCACTTTGTGCACTCTGCTGATGTATAAGGGCTTTATAAAAAAAACAAATTAAATATTTTATGATTTTTCAAGTGAGCCCTGGGCTTAATGTAGCAACGTGTAACAAAGATAAAGATCCATAATCAATCAAAGTTAGAAACCAGGCTTCTATGGTAGGAGAAAAACAAACCTATTTACTGGATGAGAAACCACGAATGATTTAATATGCAGTAAGTACAACTTTTATTTCACTATAAACACACACCATAGAATGCATGCATCCAAGCATGTTTACAGGGCAAAAATAATGGTGTCTGAACTTGATTGAATATTGGCTAAGTTTGTGCTAAATAAATGTTCAAAAAGTTATTCTATTTAAAAATGCATACAGTATCAACATTCTAGAATATAAGTTATGCCAAACTATGTGATGAAACAGTTCACAAGTTAGATCTGTAGAATTGTTGCTGTGTAACAAGTAAAACTTCCACAAGGTATTTTCTCTTCACTGAAAACATGGTGGCTCTGAGCATGGTGGACTTTAGACTTTAAATGGTCAAGTGTAAAAAAAACTATATTTTCTATTTCTGTCACTTACATGTTGGCTCTGATTTGTGCATCATTATATAATACCACAAAGAGAATGGGATAAACAAAAACATGAAGAAACAAATAGATGAAAAAGCGCAAATACAGTGTGTTGATTGGACAACATGCCCAAATAAACAGACCATTCAAGCTAAAACAATATGGCACGGAATGCAGGCATCACTCCATGGAACACATAGCTGTGTGTGTTCCAGTTCTTTTAATGGCTTCCTCTACTCATGCCCACTACTGTGCCACACTGCCAGGTGCTTCTCAGACCGGTGGTCATAAAGGAAAGGAGACATAGGCCTAGGAAACCATTTCAGATGTATTGAGACGTGGCCTCACACAGACTTGATCATCATGGGGCTGGCTCGGGCTGAGTATGGGGCAGGTCCTTTCCAGGTCTCCCAGTGGAGGCCGGAGGCCCAGCCGATGTGTTCGCCGGCAGGGTGCCAGTCTCCGTTCAGGCTGGCAGAGCCACAGCGGCTGTACCACCACCCTCCTCCTCCCTCCGAGAAGCTGCATGTGTTCTCGGCGATGTCGCCAAAGATGCAGGGCGAGCAGCCATCATTGTCCTTGTCGGTTGTGCTGAAGCCAAAACCATTCTGGTCAATGCCGGCGTATTTCCCACGGATGGCATCACCTACGGAGAGACAGGGAGTGATGAAGAGAGAGTACATCAGTTCTACTTCTAATTCACTCGTAATTGTATTGACTTCAAAGGCATACAACATTTAAGAATATCAACCCAGCATACATATCATATGACACATATGTGTAATGTGTAGAGGTCCCATTGCTGCCACCAAATGTGAATAAACTATAACACTGAAGTAAATAATATGACCACTGTCACCTTGTGCTGTTGAAATTCACCATTACCTGCGTTGCCCCTGTAGGCTCCAACGTTCAGCTTGTAGGCCTCATTCTCCCTGCCCAGACGGAAGTCGCTGTACTCAGCAAAGGCGGTGCCCCCTTCAAAGTCCCACAGGTCGACCCGCATAGTCGATCTCCGCCCCTTGCCCCCCTTGGTTAGAGCAAACACCTTACTCAGACCCAGCCAGTGGTCCTCTAGGAAACAACAGGGAAGAGAACTGAATTGAGGAAAACGTACTCAACGTAAATGCACTGCAGTATCGGGAACCCTCCATGATAAGTTGACTTAGAAGTAAACATGAGCATTATAGATAAAAATGTATTTCAATTGTCTAACATTGGCTCAGCAAACTACACAGTTCTCAGTATCAGTTGCTGGGGGAATATGTGGTGCTCAGAGGGAACCTTCCTTACTCTGTAAATGCCCAAAGCCTTGTTCGTATTCAGCCCACATCTTGTTGAAAAGAACCTCTGCCCCGGTGCGCATTTGAAAGACTGTCCAGCCTCCGTCCGCCAGCATCTCACAATACACCTGTATACAATATAAATGTACTTTTGAATCAACAAATTGTTTTGTTGTGAACAAAAACAGTCCAAGAATGAAACCCTGTGGAACTCCAGTAACTCTGGCAAGCCTGGCGACACCTTCAACATTCTGTAGCTAAGCTTTACTGCCCCTGTGTGGTTGTGTAACCAAATGAGAAAAGTAAATGTAGTACCTGGCCTAAATATTTGGATGTTTCCATACCTTAAAGGGGGATGTGACTCCTGCAGGCTGAATGACATACACTCCACTGGTGGCTCGGGGGGAGAGAATTTTGATTTGTGTGCAATCTATCCCTGAAACACGCAAAAACACATGCACATACACAATAAGGTATTGAAAAAGGTAATGGACAGGTTAAAAATGTCTGTCTCTTGTGTTTACAATGCAAGTTAAACAAATAAAAAAAAAGAACACTTACCTTGAACAACTAAAGGTGTTTTCTGGCCCTGTACAAACCAGTAGATAAGTAATGGTTACTCACAGGTTTAAAGGAATAATATGTTTCTCTGTTTATCAGTGTTGACTGACTGTGTTCTTACCTGAGTCTGGTCAGTAAGGCAGATGAGACAGACCACCAGTCCACAAAAAAATATCCTATTCCACATTTTGTCCAAAGTTCTGATAGCGAGAGAGAGAAAAAGATGGAGTGATTAACATTTGTCAGCTTTTTCCTTTTTATGGGTAGCATTGATATGACATACAATTTTTTTTATTGTAATCCCACCTAAATTAATATATTTTGGAAACTGATAAGGAAATGTCCAACTCATCTTAGCAAACTAGTGGCAAATATCACAACATTATCACAGAGAACCTGAAACGTCACCATTCCCACTCCATTCACAACACAGTGATCACCATACATGTTCCCTTGAAATTCAGTTTGACCAAATAAGGGAAAATTAAACAGTTATAGTATATACTTTTTGTTATGCTGCCATCATTAGACATTTCACACAGGATAAATATTATGTTAGTTATTATAATCACAATTTTGAAATATGCCTGTGTGTGGTTCATGTAGAGAAAACCTACCTTGTCCTGTGTATTCCTTTACGGTCTATGGTCTACTCCCAGTCAGTTGAAAGTTCATTCAGAGAGGGTGTAAGCCTATTTATTTAGGCCAAGGGTGTGGATCCGTGGGTAACCGGCCGTTCCGCCCCTGTCCCACCCCGTGGATCCCCTGGAAAGATCTGTATCATGTTCTGCACATATGTTTCTTTACCTCTACTTTACACACAAATTGTTGTGGTCACCCTCCCTTCATATTTGTCACTGTCAATCGTGAACTATAATTCTTCAAGTTTTACCAGTGAAATGTCCATGCAGCATCTGCATGCCAGCCATTTCATTCAAATGGGAATATGCATTTAGATCTTTTTAGTAATGTACAGCGTGCAAATTTAGAGAAGATGGTGTTAAGAAACTGTAGCATACCAGTGTTTTGTTTCAATCAAAGCACATATTTGTCCTAGTGGCGCTTTTGAGTTGTGTCTACATGAGACAAAAATGTGACACTTCACACAATCATCCTAAAATCTCGTAAAAGTCCAGTAAAGTCGGATTCGCAGCCGCTCCAATGTATTTATTGACTCAATCATCACCTACTCTACATACCCTCACTCCACGTTTCCTGTAACGGTTGTCAGTCGCTTGACCTGACGAAGATCCGTGTTCGATCTAAATGTCGTCAATAAAGGTGGTAAATTGGGAGCATATTCTGTGTGTGGGCCTCTGTTTTTTTCAAGTGTTGTCAGTTGCCTCACAGGATGACAGATATATAGTTAATGTTGCAAAAAAACACTGACCCACCATGTGCTTGTGCTAATGTTATTGTGGGCTCTGTGAGCCCTGTTGCTATGCTACTCACAGCCCCCGCCCCAAAGAAAACACTCTTAACATTCCAATACTGGAGTTTAGAGGAAATTACAAACCGCCAAGAGTACATCCAGCACAATCCAATGAGCAAGGAATCAAATAAAGTACGTGTTTATGTGTGTATCTCTCTAATGTCTTTAGATGCATCCTATTCACCCCAAAAAACAGTTGCCAATTGTTTCAAATGGTATTATTTATGTATCAGGGTTGGGTGGATTACTTGAAAAATGTAATCAGTTACTGATTACAGATTACATGACAATAAAAGTAATTAGTAACGTAATCCATTGGATTACATGAAATAAGTAACACATTTTTGGTAATCTGATTACTTTTGGACACCTCAGTTTATGCTGTAGACCGATCAGTTCCCTCTCTAACTCTGCTCTGTGGATGTTCTTTCCACAGTTGTATCATCAGTGTCCAACTCAGATGTTCTAGTACGGGATGGATCCTCTGTGACTCTGCTCTGGAAAAACTCTGACATGAGTAATGCTTGTGGAGCAGAAAAATGTAATTGGTTTCGATGCGTTGAACCCATAGTGGAGGTATCAGGACCCAAAAAAAGTTTTGTCCTGACACACTCTGGACAAACACAGTCTCAGAGGTGACCAGATGGGTATCCTACGAAGCAGGTTTGAGGTGTTAGCGAGGTAACTCTGCAACTCGGAATAACCGGTTTTACGAAAGTGGCTCACCTTTTAGCCAGGTACATTTCTATGGCAACGAATCCTTCAGAACTAGCATGCTCCGGGGCAGGCTAACTCACGGCTAACTCCACTTACCCTGAATGAAATGACTGAGCTGCGAGCTAAGGACCAATGAAATCAGACTCCCTCCCTCTTGCAAAGATTGCATCATCATCCCCTTCATTGTCAGTGAAATGTTTTTTGTGTGTTATAAAATATTAATGTTAAAGTATATCACATTACACATTTAGTAATGACAGAATGCATTTTAAACTTCACGCACAGTAACATTTTTGTATGACAATACAATTATTTTATTGATAGAAGTGGGAAAAAAGTGCTTGTGGTTGTGCATTGATAAGCACACCAAAGTCGCCATTAACGATAAGTAATACAATTAAGATAGCACTTCTAAAAGCCTTTTTCACACCATAGCTTTGGAATTTGCAAGATAACTTTTTCTTTCATTTTGATTTCGGCACAAATTAAAATGTGGCACTGACTCGACCATGGATTGATGTTTTAACATTGTCTCAATGAAGAGTTCAGCATTTGAATAGCCATGTGCGACATGCAGTGGTGGAAAAAGTACCCAATTGTCAAAAGTAAAGATACCTTAATAGAAAATGACTAAAGTAAAAGTGAAAGTCACCCAGTAAAATACTACTTGAGTAAAAGTCTATAAGTATTTGGTTTTAAATATACTTACATATCAAAAGTAAATGTAATTGCTAAAATATACTTAAGTATCAAAAGTAAAAGTATAAATTAGTTCACATTCCTTATATTAAGCAAACCAGAAGGCACCATTTTCTTGTATTTTTTATTTATTTACAGATAGCCAAGGGCACACTCCAACACTCAGACATCATTTACGAACGAAGCATGTGTGTTTAGTGAGTCCGCCAGATCAGAGGCAGTAGGGATGACCAGGGATGTTCTCTTGAAAAGTGCGTGAATTTTACCATTTTCCTGTCCTGCTAAGCATGCAAAATGTAACGAGTACTTTTGGGTGTCTGGCAAAATGTATGGAGTAAAAAGTATATTATTTTCTTTAGGAATGTAGTGAAGTAAAAGTAAAAGTTGTCCAAAATACATTTGTCAACAGTAAAGTAAAGTACAGATACCCCAAAAAACGAATTAAGTAGTACTTTAAAATATTTTTTACTTAAGTACTTTACACCACTGGTGAAATACAAGCGCATTTACAAGCCTGCTAGAGGTTGTGGTACAGATTAAACCTGAACTGGAATGTGAAGCTAACTGAAGCTGTTTAGCTTTAGAAAACCCTGAGTAGATGTTGCTTGCTTCGTAGGATACCATTCTGAGCACTGGAGAGTCAGACCTCACCTACTGCTGCATGATCAGAGCTTCTCCAGACCAGCTGACCTACCATCTGAAGATAGTTAATGGCAATTAGTTTTAAGTCAACGTCCTTCAATTCTGGTCCAGGGAAAGTACTCCCTTTCTAAGTATGTGTTTGCCTCCATTGTTGCTTGTGTCACTGACAGTTGTCACAAAGAGTATTTACTATCAACTCACTGCGATACTAGACCTTTGTCCAATGGTCACAAATGTCGGATTTTGGAACGTTGAATTATGACAAGAATTTACTTGCCTCGTCAAAATAATTACATTAGCCTATCAAAATGATGACTTCAATTACACAATAACCCGGGTGAAGTTTAGCCAACGCTTCAACTTGGTTAAAGAGCGATTGGCACATGTGTTTTCTGTTGCTCATATCAATGCTACATAGGCCGTTTTCAAAGGGATTTGCTGCTTTTTAAAGGCAATCACTCTTTAAGGTTAGGGCAATGGTTAAGGGAGAAGTTACACGACAGTTAGACCTGATCACGTGATTCTGCGCATGCGTGTAGCCAGCTAACGTCACCATGATATCGCCTACATGTGTAATCAGGGATTTATATTCACTGTGAAAGTGATGCCCGCTTACGCTTTACTTCCATATCCTTTCCCATGCTGTTTTGAATGGGCTTCAATATTATATAATCAAATTCATTAAAAACACTGTCATTTAAGATATTGTAGCAAACAGCAGGGCAGGGATGTGAACCAGGGATTGACATTAAGGGTTCCCCTATTGTCTGGGGGAAGTGAACTGAGCAGTCGTGTTAGTTGAGCCTGCTCTGAGGTGATAAATAATCCAAGCTGATTTTTCTCGATCCTCCCCATTTTTTAAGTGAAAGAGAAAATGTATGGCATTTATGGAAGTCGAGCAAGTTGAGCCTGCTCTGTGAACATTTTGTACTGACAACAACCAAAATACAAATAGTTCCACAACAGATCTTTCTGGTTCCTCCCCTATGTGTAGGTGAAAGGCTGGCAATACTGTATATAGCATTTCTGCATAAAAATAGCTAATTTACATTTTGGGTCAAGTGATCATAATCTTTGGGCAACCAAAAAATATTCCTGAGTAGCCCAACGAGCAACTGCCTTTCAGACGTTAACATCAATCCCTGCAAACACCCTACTCATCAGGCCAATAGTGTTAACCCACATGGTGGGAATTGTAATGTGGCTCATACAGTGGGGGAAAAAAGTATTTAGTCAGCCACCAATTCTGCAAGTTCTCCCACTTAAAAAGATGAGAGAGGCCTGTAATTTTCATCATAGGTACACGTCAACTATGACAGACAAAATGAAGAAAAAAAATCCAGAAAATCACATTGTAGGATTTTTAATGAATTATTTGCAAATGATGGTGGAAAATAAGTATTTGGTCAATAACAAAAGTTTTTCAATACTTTGTTATATACCCTTTGTTGGCTATGACACAGGTCAAACGTTTTCTGTAAGTCTTCACAAGGTTTTCACACACTGTTGCTGGTATTTTGGCCCATTCCTCCATGCAGATCTCCTCTAGAGCAGTGATGTTTTGGGGCTGTCGCTGGGCAACACGGACTTTCAACTCCCCTCCAAAGATTTTCTATGAGGTTGAGATCTGGAGACTGGCTAGGCCACTCCAGGACCTTGAAATGCTTCTACGAAGCCACTCCTTTGTTGCCCGGCGGTGTGTTTGGGATCATTGTCATGCTGAAAGACCCAGCCACGTTTCATCTTCAATGCCCTTGCTGATGGAAGGAGGTTTTCACTCAAAATCTCACGATACATGGCCCCATTCATTCTTTCCTTTACACGGATCAGTCGTCCTGGTCCCTTTGCAGAAAAACAGCCCCAAAGCATGATGTTTCCACCCCCATGCTTCACAGTAGGTATGGTGTTCTTTGGATGCAACTCAGCATTCTTTGTCCTCCAAACACGACGAGTTGAGTTTTTACCAAAAAGTTATATTTTGGTTTCATCTGACCATATGACATTCTCCCAAACCTCTTCTGGATCATCCAAATGCACTCTAGCAAACTTCAGACGGGCCTGGACATGTACTGGCTTAAGCAGGGGGACACGTCTCGCACTGCAGGATTTGAGTCCCTGGCGGTGTAGTGTTTTACTCATGGTAGGCTTTGTTACTTTGGTCCCAGCTCTCTGCAGGTCATTCACTAGGTCCCCCCGTGTGGTTCTGGGATTTTTGCTCACCGTTCTTGTGATCATTTTGACCCCACGGGGTGAGATCTTGCGTGGAGCCCCAGATCGAGGGAGATTATCAGTGGACTTGTATGTCTTCCATTTCCTAATAATTGCTCCCACAGTTGATTTCTTCAAACCAAGCTGCTTACCTATTGCAGATTCAGTCTTCCCAGCCTGGTGCAGGTCTACAATTTTGTTTCTGGTGTCCTTTGACAGCTCTTTGGTCTTGGCCATAGTGGAGTTTGGAGTGTGACTGTTTGAGGTTGTGGACAGGTGTATTTTATACTGATAACAAGTTCAAACAGGTGCCATTAATACAGGTAACGAGTGGAGGACAGAGGAGCCTCTTAAAGAAGAAGTTACAGGTCTGTGAGAGCCAGAAATCTTGCTTGTTTGTAGGTGACCAAATACTTATTTTCCACCATAATTTGCAAATAAATTCATAAAAAATCCTACAATGTGATTTTCTGGATTTTTTTTCCTCAATTTGTCTGTTATAGTTGACGTGTACCTATGATGAAAATTACAGGCCTCTCTCATCTTTTTAGGTGGGAGAACTTGCACAATTTGTGGCTGACTAAATACTTTTTTCCCCCACTGTATAGCGAGGATTGCTACAATATACACTGACTGCACAAAATAACAGGTGAAAGCTATGATCCCTTTTTGATGTCACCTGTTAAATCCACTTCAATCAGTGTAGATGAAGGGGAGGAGACAGGTTACAGAATTATTTTTAAGCCTTGAGACAATTGAGACATGGTTTGTGTATGTGTGCCATTCAGAGGGTGAATGTGCAAGACAAAATATTTAAGTGCCTTTGAACGGGATTTGGTAGTAGGTGCGAGGCGCACTGGTTTCAGTGTGCCAAGAACTGCAACACTGCTGGGTTTTTCACACTCAACAGTTTCCCGTGTGTATCAACAATGGTCCACCCCCCAAAGGACATCCAGCCAACTTGACACAACTGTGGGAAGCATTGGAGTCAACATGGGCCAGAATCCCTGCGGAACGCTTTCGACACTGTAGAGTCCATGCCCCGACGAATGCAGGCATGTTCTGAGGGCAATAGGGGGTGCAACTCAATAATAGGAAGGTGTTCTCAATGTTTTGTACACTCAGTGTATATACAATTATGTTCTGCTAAATGGCATATATACGTTTTTTTCAATCACGTTGGCACGTTTTTCAAATGTAAGTGGTATATTTACAAAACTCTTAGTACAAAAGTCAAGACTGATATCACTTGTAATGCCCCCTGTCTTATGTTCAACATTTTTGATTGAGCACTCTTTGGTGTTGAACACATCTTCCTCATTCATCCCAAACATTTTTTTTTGTTTACGTGAAATACCATAGTTTAGTCACAAGATGCAGGCCTCCTTATTGTTCCTAGAATTTCTAAGCAAGCAGCTGGAGGCAGGACTTTTTCCTAAAGAGCTCGTCTTTCATGGAATGGTCTGCCGATCCATGTGAGAGACGCAGACTCTGTCTCAACCTTTTAAGTCTTTACTGAAGACCCATCTGAAGACTTACTGAAGACTCATCTCTTCAGTAAGTCCTATGATTGAGCATAGTCTGGCCGAGAGGTGCAAAGGCGAACAACAATAAGGCACTGGAGTGACGAACCACCCTTGCTGTCTCCCCACTCTCCACTGGGATTCTCTGCCTCTGACCCTATTGAGGGGGCTAACTCACTGGCTTGCTCGCGCTCACCGTTGCCGTCCCTTGGAGGGCGCATCACGTCGTTCCAGTTTTTTTCCGGCTATACTCGACGTGAGTGGATTGAGTCACTGACGTGATATTGGCTTTGCGCCTCCTCTGCTTGTGTGGTGGGGGAGATCTTGGTGAGCTATACTTGTCTCAGTGTAGTAAGTTAGTGGTCTGTTGATATCCCTTGTGGGGGCTGTGCTTTGGCCAAGTGGGTGGGATTATATCCTGCCTGATTGGCCCTGTCCAGGGGTAACTTTGGATTGGGCCACATTGTCCCCCAACCCCCTCTGTCTCAGTCTCCAGTATCTATGCTACCCAATGTGGCGGTGGGCTAGGGTCAGTCTGTCCTATCTGCTGTACTGTGTGATCTTAGGCATCCTCTTTATGTCCCCACCCCCTCCTGGAGAACCTGACCATGCCTCAGGACTACCTGGCCTGAGAACTCCTGTCTGTCCCTGTCCCCAGTCAATCTTGTAGAGCTGCTGATCCAGTTCTAGTGTTTCTACCTGCGGCTATGGAACCCTGACCTGTTTTACCAGAGGTGCTACCTTGTCCCGGACCTGCTGTTTCAACCCTCTCTCTCTCTCTCTCTCTCTCTCTCTCTCTCTCTCTCTCTCTCTCTCTCTCTCTCTCTCTCTCTCTCTCTCTCTCTCTCACACTCTCACTCTCGGGCCTGCTGTCTGGACATCTGAATGCTTGGCTATGAAAAGCCAACTGACATTTACTCCTGAGGTGTTGATCTGTTGCACCCTCTATAACCACTCCCCTTTGCGTCGTGCCTAAGAACAGCCGTTAGCTGTGGTATATTGACCAATATAGCACACCGCCTCTGACCTTATTTCCTAAATATACAATTCCAGTGATACAACTAGTAGTGTAGTTTTTAGAACGGTTAATGCTAACCACAGATCACGATATATATATACAAATTCATTGTTTGATACGTTTTACCATATCTGATTAGTTTTTTAGGCATGTTGCAAGATCCCATTGTCTATTCTAGGGATTATATATGTAATTTCTATACGTACATTTTAATCTTAATCTTCTCACAAAGTCGACAGGAGTGCAATCTGAAGGGCTCAACTGATGGCAGGGCAGAGAATGTGATACACTTAGAAGACCGTTTCAGAGCAAATTCTGGCGCAGGTGAGAGAAGAGTTTTCAGGAGTCAGCCTGTGTCCCAATCCTCCCAGATAGATGTACTGTCCTCGTTTCCTATCCTTTGTGAAGGAACATGAAAGGTAATAGAAGGCTGATGAAAACATATCCAGCCATTTTACCTTTAGTATCAGTAGTGATGTAACAAAGGCTAATTAGAAAGGAGGATATTCACAACCATAAGGACACAGCCAGTGCCGACATTAAAGATACAAAACAACCTTCTTATAAAGCCATAATTAAAATACAATACCTGTGTAATATCAACAGGAATATTAGTTTCAGGGAGGAACTTTGGATCTTTGCTATAGATTTGCTACGGCTCTTTGACAGCGTTGTACTGTACCCTAATCAATGAAGTGAAAGAATACCTCTCAGACATGTGACAACACTTATACGAATGAGTAAATGGCCATCAGATAATTTTCTGTGGATCACATCTTTATACAGCATTTGTCGTCCATGTTGTTTTTAGATACAGGCAGAGATCATCAAGAGAGATGGAGGTGCAACTGTGCGATGGAAGGAGCAGCCAGATGGTAAAGTCTTCCAGAAGGAAGAGAAAGAGGAGAGAAAGCAGGAAGGTAAGTCAAGACACAAGACATGACCACTTGAGAATGTTCCCAGTCTGTTAGTCCATTTAGTTCTCATTCTGGGTTATTCTGGGCTAATATCTCAATATAATACATTATATATATATAAGAGGTGTGTGTGGCCAGGATGCTGCTGAGGGGAGGACGGCTCATGATAATGGCCAAAACGGAGCGAATGGAATGGCATCAAACACCTGGAGACCATGTGATTGATGTATTTGATACCATTCCACTGATTCTGCTCCAGTCATTACCACGAGCCCATCCTCCCCAATTAAAGTGTCACCAACCTCCTGTGGTGTGTGTGTGTGTGTTGAGTGAGAATACTTCAGGTGGGAAAGTGGGCTGCATTCATTTGAAACTGCAATTACCTGAATGCCTAATTTCTTATTATTGTATTTTTTTTCTTTTCTGAAATGTTACATCATGTTCAAAGTGTTGTGGTAAAACAGGGTACGTTGATTTGGTAATCTGTTTTTATTTTATTGATCCTTTATTTAACCTGGATCAGTCACATTGGGAAAACTTTTTTTTTGCCAACTGACATATACTCCTGAGGTGCTTACCTGTTGCACCCTCTACAACCACTGTGATTATTATTTGACCCTGCTGGTCATCTATGAACGTTTGAACATCTTGGAGAACGATTTGGCCTTAATGGTCATGTACTCTTATAATCTCCACCGGGCACAGCCAGAAGAAGACTGGCCACCCCTCAGAGCCTGGTTCCTCTCTAGGTTTCTTTCTAGGTTCCTGCCTTTCTAGGGAGTTTTTCCTAGCCACAGTGATTCTACATCTGCATTGCTTGCTCTTTGGTGTTTTAAGATGGGTTTCGGTATATGCACTTTGTGCACTCTGCTGATGTATAAGGGCTTTATAAAAAAAACAAATTAAATATTTTATGATTTTTCAAGTGAGCCCTGGGCTTAATGTAGCAACGTGTAACAAAGATAAAGATCCATAATCAATCAAAGTTAGAAACCAGGCTTCTATGGTAGGAGAAAAACAAACCTATTTACTGGATGAGAAACCACGAATGATTTAATATGCAGTAAGTACAACTTTTATTTCACTATAAACACACACCATAGAATGCATGCATCCAAGCATGTTTACAGGGCAAAAATAATGGTGTCTGAACTTGATTGAATATTGGCTAAGTTTGTGCTAAAGAAATGTTCAAAAAGTTATTCTATTTAAAAATGCATACAGTATCAACATTCTAGAATATAAGTTATGCCAAACTATGTGATGAAACAGTTCACAAGTTAGATCTGTAGAATTGTTGCTGTGTAACAAGTAAAACTTCCACAAGGTATTTTCTCTTCACTGAAAACATGGTGGCTCTGAGCATGGTGGACTTTAGACTTTAAATGGTCAAGTGTAAAAAAAACTATATTTTCTATTTCTGTCACTTACATGTTGGCTCTGATTTGTGCATCATTATATAATACCACAAAGAGAATGGGATAAACAAAAACATGAAGAAACAAATAGATGAAAAAGCGCAAATACAGTGTGTTGATTGGACAACATGCCCAAATAAACAGACCATTCAAGCTAAAACAATATGGCACGGCATGCAGGCATCACTCCATGGAACACATAGCTGTGTGTGTTCCAGTTCTTTTAATGGCTTCCTCTACTCATGCCCACTACTGTGCCACACTGCCAGGTGCTTCTCAGACCGGTGGTCATAAAGGAAAGGAGACATAGGCCTAGGAAACCATTTCAGATGTATTGAGACGTGGCCTCACACAGACTTGATCATCATGCGGCTGGCTCGGGCTGAGTATGGGGCAGGTCCTTTCCAGGTCTCCCAGTGGAGGCCGGAGGCCCAGCCGATGTGTTCGCCGGCAGGGTGCCAGTCTCCGTTCAGGCTGGCAGAGCCACAGCGGCTGTACCACCACCCTCCTCCTCCCTCCGAGAAGCTGCATGTGTTCTCGGCGATGTCGCCAAAGATGCAGGGCGAGCAGCCATCATTGTCCTTGTCGGTTGTGCTGAAGCCAAAACCATTCTGGTCAATGCCGGCGTATTTCCCACGGATGGCATCACCTACGGAGAGACAGGGAGTGATGAAGAGAGAGTACATCAGTTCTACTTCTAATTCACTCGTAATTGTATTGACTTCAAAGGCATACAACATTTAAGAATATCAACCCAGCATACATATCATATGACACATATGTGTAATGTGTAGAGGTCCCATTGCTGCCACCAAATGTGAATAAACTATAACACTGAAGTAAATAATATGACCACTGTCACCTTGTGCTGTTGAAATTCATTGTTACCTGCATTGCCCCTGTAGGCTCCAACGTTCAGCTTGTAGGCCTCATTCTCCCTGCCCAGACGGAAGTCGCTGTACTCAGCAAAGGCGGTGCCCCCTTCAAAGTCCCACAGGTCGACCCGCATAGTCGATCTCCGCCCCTTGCCCCCCTTGGTTAGAGCAAACACCTTACTCAGACCCAGCCAGTGGTCCTCTAGGAAACAACAGGGAAGAGAACTGAATTGAGGAAAACGTACTCAACGTAAATGCACTGCAGTATCGGGAACCCTCCATGATAAGTTGACTTAGAAGTAAACATGAGCATTATAGATAAAAATGTATTTCAATTGTCTAACATTGGCTCAGCAAACTACACAGTTCTCAGTATCAGTTGCTGGGGGAATATGTGGTGCTCAGAGGGAACCTTCCTTACTCTGTAAATGCCCAAAGCCTTGTTCGTATTCAGCCCACATCTTGTTGAAAAGAACCTCTGCCCCGTGCGCATTTGAAAGACTGTCCAGCCTCCGTCCGCCAGCATCTCACAATACACCTGTATACAATATAAATGTACTTTTGAATCAACAAATTGTTTTGTTGTGAACAAAAACAGTCCAAGAATGAAACCCTGTGGAACTCCAGTAACTCTGGCAAGCCTGGCGACACCTTCAACATTCTGTAGCTAAGCTTTACTGCCCCTGTGTGGTTGTGTAACCAAATGAGAAAAGTAAATGTAGTACCTGGCCTAAATATTTGGATGTTTCCATACCTTAAAGGGGGATGTGACTCCTGCAGGCTGAATGACATACACTCCACTGGTGGCTCGGGGGGAGAGAATTTTGATTTGTGTGCAATCTATCCCTGAAACACGCAAAAACACATGCACATACACAATAAGGTATTGAAAAAGGTAATGGACAGGTTAAAAATGGCTGTCTCTTGTGTTTACAATGCAAGTTAAACAAATAAAAAAAAAGAACACTTACCTTGAACAACTAAAGGTGTTTTCTGGCCCTGTACAAAACCAGTAGATAAGTAATGGTTACTCACAGGTTTAAAGGAATAATATCTTTCTCTGTTTATCAGTGTTGACTGACTGTGTTCTTACCTGAGTCTGGTCAGTAAGGCAGATGAGACAGACCACCAGTCCACAAAAAAAAATCCTATTCCACATTTTGTCCAAAGTTCTGATAGCGAGAGAGAGAAAAAGATGGAGTGATTAACATTTGTCAGCTTTTTCCTTTTTATGGGTAGCATTGATATGACATACAATTTTTTTTATTGTAATCCCACCTAAATTAATATATTTTGGAAACTGATAAGGAAATGTCCAACTCATCTTAGCAAACTAGTGGCAAATATCACAACATTATCACAGAGAACCTGAAACGTCACCATTCCCACTCCATTCACAACACAGTGATCACCATACATGTTCCCTTGAAATTCAGTTTGACCAAATAAGGGAAAATTAAACAGTTATAGTATATACTTTTTGTTATGCTGCCATCATTAGACATTTCACACAGGATAAATATTATGTTAGTTATTATAATCACAATTTTGAAATATGCCTGTGTGTGGTTCATGTAGAGAAAACCTACCTTGTCCTGTGTATTCCTTTACGGTCTATGGTCTACTCCCAGTCAGTTGAAAGTTCATTCAGAGAGGGTGTAAGCCTATTTATTTAGGCCAAGGGTGTGGATCCGTAGGTAACCGGCCGTTCCGCCCCTGTTCCGCCCCTCTGGATCTCCTGGAAAGATCTGTATCATGTTCTGCGCATATGTTTCTTTACCTCTACTTTACACACAAATTGTTGTGGTCACCCTCCCTTCATATTTGTCACTGTCAATCGTGAACTATAATTCTTCAAGTTTTACCAGTGAAATGTCCATGCAGCATCTGCATGCCAACCATTTCATTCAAATGGGAATATGCATTTAGATCTTTTTAGTAATGTACAGCGTGCAAATTTAGAGAAGATGGTGTTAAGAAACTGTAGCATACCAGTGTTTTGTTTCAATCAAAGCACATATTTGTCCTAGTGGCGGTTTTGAGTTGTGTCTACATGAGACAAAAATGTGACACTTCACACAATCATCCTAAAATCTCGTAAAAGTCCAGTAAAGTCGGATTCGCAGCCGCTCCAATTTATTTATTGACTCAAGCATCACCTACTCTACATACCCTCACTCCACGTTTCCTGTAACGGTTGTCAGTCGCTTGACCTGACGAAGATCCGTGTTGGATCTAAATGTCGTCAATAAAGGTGGTAAATTGGGAGCATATTCTGTGTGTGGGCCTCTGTTTTTTCAAGTGTTGTCAGTTGCCTCACAGGATGACAGATATATAGTTAATGTTGTTGCAAAAAAACACTGCCCCACCATGTGCTTGTGCTAATGTTATTGTGGGCTCTGTGAGCCCTGTTGCTATGCTACTCACAGCCCCCGCCCCAAAGAAAACACTCTTAACATTCCAATACTGGAGTATTGGATCCAATGTATTGGATCCAAGTATTGGATCCAATCCAATGAGCAAGGAATCAAATAAAGTACATGTTTATGTGTGTATCTCTCTAATGTCTTTAGATGCATCCTATTCACCCCAAAAACAGTTGCCAATTGTTTCAAATGGTATTATTTATGTATCAGGGTTGGGTGGATTACTTGAAAAATGTAATCAGTTACTGATTACAGATTACATGACAATAAAAGTAATTAGTAACGTAATCCATTGGATTACATGAAATAAGTAACACATTTTTGGTAATCTGATTACTTTTGGACTGTCACGGTTCAGACAGACGACAAGAGGACCACAATTGCGTCACACCAGAAAGTTTATTTAAACTTAAGGGGAAAGGGATGTAGGGAGTGAGTGAAGGCTCCAGGGGTTATCCCGTCCGATGTGCTGGGTCTGTGCCTCCCCCCAGTGGCAGCGATGCGTCCGATGACGCCGGTGGTTGGTGGTCCAGAAGTCCTGGGGGGAGGAAACACAGACACAACGGGGCGGAATGAAACCAGGCAGCAGTACAGTTCAAGGGAAAACCAAAATACGTAGTAGCAAGGCAGAAGGCTGGTCAGAGTTACCGGGATTGAAGAGTAGTCAGGAGTCGTAATGGCAGAAGCAGGTCTGGATCTCCTGAGGCAGAAGAGTATCCAAAAACCAGGCAGGTCCGGGGTCACAAAACCAGGGTGAGCCAGAAGCGCGAGCAAACAGGTTCCGGGTGTGAGCTTTGCAGACGATCTGACACCGGAGAGCTGAAAGACAGGGCCTTAAATACTGGGAGAGGTTAGTGGGTAATGCAGCGCAGCTGGCAGAGTAATTAGAGCCGAGCAGAGCAGGGACAGGTGGAGCTAGTTAGGCTGAGTAGAGAGAAGGAGGTGAGCAGAGTGGAAGATAGTGGAAACCAATTAAGGTGGTAACCCGGTGGAGTGAGAGGGCTCATGACAGAACCCCCCAAGGGACGGCCCCAGAAGTCCCAAGAGCAACACCACGCCGGGCGGGAGGAGGGCTAGAACTCCTCCGAACGGTCCGAGTGAACGTCCTCATCCTCGGAGGAAGCCGGAGGGCCGTGGTCGGGAGATGGGACAGGTCCCGAGACAGGGTCAGGCACAGGACAGGAAGCCGAGCGGGCCGGACGGTTAGGGACCCCTCTGGGGCGGCCCCTACGGATTGCAGGTTGATCAGGATGCCGTTGGTGGAAAGCGGTGATGAGAGTCCTATCCACAATCCGACTAGCTGGCACCCAGGTCCTTTCCTCAGGTCCATAGCCCTCCCAGTCAATGAGGTACTGGAGACCCCCTACCCCTCCGTCTGGACCGAAGCAGGCGGCGGACGGTGTAAACCAGACCACCTTCGACGAGCCGTGGAGGAGGAGGACAAGGCGCAGCAGGGACCAGCGGACTCCTGGGCACAGGCAGGGGCTGCAGCAATCCGGCTGGGGGCTGGCAGGACGACTTGTGTTGGTTGCAGATGGGGCAGGCTTGGACGAATTCCCGTACATCCTTCCTCAGAGAGGGCCACCAGAACCTCTGGGCGAGCAGGTTGTAAGTGCGGGTGGAGCCAGGGTGACAAGCTAGGCGGGAGTCATGTCCCCACTGAACGACCTGGGACCTCAGGTCTTCGGGGACAAAAAGGCGGTCAGCTGGGCAAGTGCTGGGACCTGGCTGGTTACGGAGAGCCTCCAGCACCTGTTCCTCAACAGCCCAGGTCAGAGCTGCAACGATGCAGGGACTTGGCAGAATCGACACAGGGTCCTTGGAGGGGTCAGGAGCGGAGTTAGTAAGTACTGGCCGAGGGGGTAGGCGGCGGCAAGCAGGCAGGTTCGGTGGCAGTCCTCTCCCCACTCCCTGATCACCCCGGTCACCCAGTCGAGCTGAGGTTGTGCCGGGCGGAGCCATGGGTAACCCAGGATGAGGGGTTGGCCTGGAGAGGGGAGCAGGTGAAACTGGATAGTTTCTTGATGGTTTCCCGGACAGACCCATCGAGACCGGGGCCGTGACATGAGTGACCGATCCGAGTAAGTGTCCGTCCAGTGCCCGGGCAGGAATAGGAGGTGTCAAACGGAGGTTCTCCAGTCCCAGTTGGCGTGCCAGCTTGATGTCCATTATGTTGGCTTCGGCGCCAGAATCCACCAGAGCAGCCAGGGTGTGAGTTGAGTCAGGGAGGCGGAGGTGAACTTGCAGCAGGGGTTTGCGGTCGGAGGACTGGATGGTCATAGAACTCAACCGGACTCCCCCTATGCCCGGTGAGCTTCGGCCCTTTAAAGGGCAGGTTACCACACGATGTCCATCACCTCCACAATAGAGGCAGAGGTTTGAGGTGGAGCGTCGCTGGCGCTCTGCAGGAGTGAGAGAGGCTCGCCCAATCTCCATAGGCTCAGACTGATCAAGCTGACCTGGGTGAGTGGCAGTAGATGACAGGAACCCAGTCGGATCTCTCCGAATGCCGGTAGTAGGTGGACCTTGGCGCCCCCTCTCACGACGACGGGTCTGTATCCTACTGTCGATCCTGACAGTCAGTGCGATGGCTTCATCAAGAGTGGAAGGCAGTTCCTGGGAGACCAACTCGTCCTTGATATAGTCAGCCAAACTATGGAAGAACGCGTCCACCAACGATGGTGTGTTCCAAGAACTTCGTCTAGCCAGGGTTCGGAAGTCGATGGAATGGTCTGCGACTGTACGTCTGCCTTGTCGAATACTGAACAGTTCACGAGACGCCTCTGCGGTTGGTGAATCCAGGTCAAACACCTTCAGCATCTCCTCAGCAAACAGGTCGAAGGTTGCACATGCGGGGGTTTGACGTTCGAACTCTGCTGTTCCCCAGAGTCGAGCTCGGCCCGTCAGGTGAGTGATGGCATACCCAACCTTAGCCCCCTCCGTGGCGAAGGTCCTTGGCTGCAAGGAGAACTGAAGTCGGCAGCTAGTCAGGAATGGCCGGACCTGGGTTGAATCGCCGTTGAACCGCTCGGGGTTTCCAATCTTGGGTTCCGGAGCAGCGGCTGCAATGACCGGGGCAGGTAACTCGGGGGCAGGGCTGGTGGGCAGACTGGCTGGGGTCAGGTTGGTGAGGAGTTGAATGATCATGGCGAGTTGTTGTTGCTGCTGCTGGGACTGCTGCTGGTGCTGCTGGAACTGCTGATGCTGTTGGTAGCCGGCCTGAAGCAGAGAGGTGATGTCGCCGCTCATGCGGCCTAGCTCTCTCTCAGTGTGTTCCAGGCGTAGCATGGCGGTGGGTTGCTCAGGTTCTTCGGTTTCCATGTCGGGGGAAGTGTGCGCTGGGTCCATGATGGTCAGATCGTACTGTCACGGTTCAGACAGACGACAAGAGGACCACAATTGCGTCACACCAGAAAGTTTATTTAAACTTAAGGGGAAAGGGATGTAGGGAGTGAGTGAAGGCTCCAGGGGTTATCCCGTCCGATGTGCTGGGTCTGTGCCTCCCCCCAGTGGCAGCGATGCGTCCGATGACGCCGGTGGTTGGTGGTCCAGAAGTCCTGGGGGGAGGAAACACAGACACAACGGGGCGGAATGAAACCAGGCAGCAGTACAGTTCAAGGGAAAACCAAAATACGTAGTAGCAAGGCAGAAGGCTGGTCAGAGTTACCGGGATTGAAGAGTAGTCAGGAGTCGTAATGGCAGAAGCAGGTCTGGATCTCCTGAGGCAGAAGAGTATCCAAAAACCAGGCAGGTCCGGGTCACAAAACCAGGGTGAGCCAGAAGCGCGAGCAAACAGGTTCCGGGTGTGAGCTTTGCAGACGATCTGACACCGGAGAGCTGAAAGACAGGGCCTTAAATACTGGGAGAGGTTAGTGGGTAATGCAGCGCAGCTGGCAGAGTAATTAGAGCCGAGCAGAGCAGGGACAGGTGGAGCTAGTTAGGCTGAGTAGAGAGAAGGAGGTGAGCAGAGTGGAAGATAGTGGAAACCAATTAAGGTGGTAACCCGGTGGAGTGAGAGGGCTCATGACATGGACACCTCAGTTTATGCTGTAGACCGATCAGTTCCCTCTCTAACTCTGCTCTGTGGATGTTCTTTCCACAGTTGTATCATCAGTGTCCAACTCAGATGTTCTAGTACGGGATGGATCCTCTGTGACTCTGCTCTGGAAAAACTCTGACATGAGTAATGCTTGCGGGAGCAGAAAAATGTAATTGGTTTCGATGCGTTGAACCCATAGTGGAGGTATCAGGACCCAAAAAAATGTTTTGTCCTGACACACTCTGACAAACACAGTCTCAGAGGTGACCAGATGGGTATCCTACGAAGCAGGTTTGAGGTGTTAGCGAGGTAACTCTGCAACTCGGAATAACCGGTTTTACGAAAGTGGCTCACCTTTTGGCCAGGTACATTTCTATGGCAACGAATCCTTCAGAACTAGCATGCTCCGGGGCAGGCTAACTCACGGCTAACTCCACTTACCCTGAATGAAATGACTGAGATGCGAGCTAAGGACCAATGAAATCAGACTCCCTCCCTCTTGCAAAGATTGCATTATCATCCCCTTCATTATCAGTGAAATGTTTTTTGGGTGTTATAAAATATTAATGTTAAAGTATATCACATTACACATTTAGTAATGACAGAATGCATTTTAAACTTCACGCACAGTAACACTTTTGTATGACAATACAATTATTTTATTGATAGAAGTGGGAAAAAGTGCTTGTGGTTGTGCATTGATAAGCACACCAAAGTCGCCATTAATGATAAGTAATACAATTAAGATAGCACTTCTAAAAGCCTATTTCACACCATAGCTTCTGGAATTTGCAAGATAACTTTTTCTTTTCATTTTGATTTCGGCACAAATTAAAATGTGGCACTGACTTCGACCATGGATTGATGTTTTAACATTGTCTCAATGAAGAGTTCAGCATTTGAATAGCCATGTGCGACATGCAGTGGTGGAAAAAGTACCCAATTTTCAAAAGTAAAGATACCTTAATAGAAAATGACTAAAGTAAAAGTGAAAGTCACCCAGTAAAATACTACTTGAGTAAAAGTCTATAAGTATTTGGTTTTAAATATACTTACATATCAAAAGTAAATGTAATTGCTAAAATATACTTAAGTATCAAAAGTAAAAGTATAAATTAGTTCACATTCCTTATATTAAGCAAACCAGAAGGCACCATTTTCTTGTATTTTTATTTATTTACAGATAGCCAGGGGCACACTCCAACACTCAGACATAATTTACGAACGAAGCATGTGTGTTTAGTGAGTCCGCCAGATCAGAGGCAGTAGGGATGACCAGGGATGTTCTCTTGAAAAGTGCGTGAATTTTACAATTTTCCTGTCCTGCTAAGCATGCAAAATGTAACGAGTACTTTTGGGTGTCTGGCAAAACGTATGGAGTAAAAAGTATATTATTTTCTTTAGGAATGTAGTGAAGTTAAAGTAAAAGTTGTCCAAAATACATGTATCAACAGTAAAGTAAAGTACAGATACCCCAAAAAATGAATGAAGTAGTATTTAAAAATATTTTTACTTAAGTACTTTACACCACTGGTGACATGCAAGCGCATTTACAAGCCTGCTAGAGGTCGTAGTACAGATTAAGCCTGAACTGGAATGTGAAGCTAACTGAAGCTGTTTAGCTTTAGAAAACCCAGAGTAGATGTGGCTTGCTTCGTAGGATACCATTCTGAGCACTGGAGAGTCAGACCTCACCTACTGCTGCATGACCAGAGCTTCTCCAGACCAGCTGACCTACCATCTGAAGATAGTTAATTGCAATTAGTTTTAAGTCAACGTCCTTCAATTCTGGTCCAGGGAAAGTACTCCCTTTCTAAGTATGTGTTTGCCTCCATTGTTGCTTGTGTCACTGACAGTTGTCACAAAGAGTATTTACTATCAACTCACTGCGATACTAGACCTTTGTCCAACGGTCACAAATGTCGGATTTTGGAACGTTGAATTATGACAAGAATTTACTTGCCTCGTCAAAATAATTACATTAGCCTATCAAAATGATGACTTCAATTACACAATAACCCGGGTGAAGTTTAGCCAACGCTTCAACTTGGTTAAAGAGCGATTGGCACATGTGTTTTCTGTTGCTCATATCAATGCTACATAGGCCGTTTTCAAAGGGATTTGTTGCTTTTTAAAGGCAATCACTCTTTAAGGTTAGGGCAATGGTTAAGGGAGAAGTTACACGACAGTTAGACCTGATCACGTGATTCTGCGCATGCGTGTAGCCAGCTAACGTCACCATGATATCGCCTACATGTGTAATCAGGGATTTATATTCACTGTGAAAGTGATGCCCGCTTACGCTTTACTTCCATATCCTTTCCCATGCTGTTTTGAATGGGCTTCAACATTACATAATCAAATTCATTAAAAACACTGTCATTTAAGATATTGTAGCAAACAGCAGGGCAGGGATGTGAACCAGGGATTGACATTAAGGGTTCCCCTATTGTCTGTGGGAAGTGAACTGAGCAGTCGTGCTAGTTGAGCCTGCTCTGAGGTGATAAATAATTCCAGCCTAAAGCTGATTTTTCTCGATCCTCCCCATTTTTTAAGTGAAAGAGAAAATGTATGGCATTTATGGAAGTCGAGCAAGTTGAGCCTGCTCTGTGAACATTTTGTACTGACAACAACCAAAATACAAATAGTTCCACAACATATATTTCTGGTTCCTCCCCTATGTGTTGGTGAAAGGCTGGCAATACTGTATATAGCATTTCTGCATATAAATAGCTAATTTATATTTTGTGTCAAGTGATCATAATCTTTGGGCAACCAACATTTTTTCCTGAGTAGCCCAACGAGCAACTGCCTTTCAGACATTAACATCAATCCCTGCAAACACCCTACTCATCAGGCCAATAGTGTTAACCCACATGGTGGGAATTGTAATGTGGCTCATATAGCGAGGATTGCTACAATATACACTGACTGCACAAAAGAACAGGTGAAAGCTATGATCCCTTTTTGATGTCACCTGTTAAATCCACTTCAATCAGTGTAGATGAAGGGGAGGAGACAGGTTACAGAATTATTTTTTAAGCCTTGAGACAATTGAGACATGGATTGTGTATGTGTGCCATTCAGAGGGTGAATGGGCAAGACAAAATATTTAAGTGCCTTTGAACGGGATTTGGTAGTAGGTGCGAGGCGCACTGGTTTCAGTGTGCCAAGAACTGCAACACTGCTAGGTTTTTCACACTCAACAGTTTCCCGTGTGTATCAACAATGGTCCACCCCCCAAAGGACATCCAGCCAACTTGACACAACTGTGGGAAGCATTGGAGTCAACATGGGCCAGAATCCCTGCGACACTGTAGAATCCATTCCCCGACGAATGGAGGCATGTTCTGAGGGCAATAGGGGGTGCAACTCAATATTAGGAAGGTGTTCTCAATGTTTTGTACACTCAGTGTATATACAATTATGTTCTGCTAAATGGCATATATACGTTTTTTCAATCACGTTGGCACGTTTTTCAAATGTAAGTGGTATATTTACAAAACTCTTAGTACAAAAGTCAAGGCTGATATCACTTGTAATGCCCCTGTCTTATGTTCAATATTTTGATTGAGCACTCTTTGGTGTTGAACACATCTTCCACCCCTGAGTCATTCATCCAAAACATTTTTTTTTGTTTACGTGAAATACCATAGTTTAGTCACAAGATGCAGGCCTCCTTATTGTTCCTATAATTTCTAAGCAAGCAGCTGGAGGCAGGGCTTTTTCCTAAAGAGCTCGTCTTTCATGGAATGGTCTGCCGATCCATGTGAGAGACGCAGACTCTGTCTCAACCTTTTAAGTCTTTACTGAAGACCCATCTGAAGACTTACTGAAGACTCATCTCTTCAGTAAGTCCTATGATTGAGCATAGTCTGGCCGAGAGGTGCAAAGGCGAACAACAATAAGGCACTGGAGTGACGAACCACCCTTGCTGTCTCCCCACTCTCCACTGGGATTCTCTGCCTCTGACCCTATTGAGGGGGCTAACTCACTGGCTTGCTCGCGCTCACCGTTGCCATCCCTTGGAGGGCGCACCACGTCGTTCCAGTTTTTTTCCGGCTATACTCGACGTGAGTGGATTGAGTCACTGACGTGATATTGGCTTTGCGCCTCCTGTGCTTGTGTGGTGGGGGAGATCTTGGTGAGCTATACTTGTCTCAGTGTAGTAAGTTAGTGGTCTGTTGATATCCCTTGTGGGGGCTGTGCTTTGGCCAAGTGGGTGGGATTATATCCTGCCTGATTGGCCCTGTCCAGGGGTAACTTTGGATTGGGCCACATTGTCCCCCAACCCCCTCTGTCTCAGTCTCCAGTATCTATGCTACCCTATGTGGCGGTGGGCTAGGGTCAGTCTGTCCTATCTTCTGTACTGTGTCATCTTTATGTCCCCACCCCCTCCTGGAGAACCTGACCATGCCTCAGGACTACCTGGCCTGAGAACTCCTGTATGTCCCTGTCCCCAGTCAATCTTGTAGAGCTGCTGATCCTGTTCTAGTGTTCTACCTGCAGCTATGGAACCCTGACCTGTTTTACCAGAGCTACCTTGTCCCGGACCTGCTGTTTCAACCCTCTCTCTCTCTCTCTCTCTCTCTCTCTCTCTCTCTCTCTCTCTCTCTCTCTCTCGCTCTCTCTCTCACTCTCGCTCTCGGGCCTGCTGTCTGGACATCTGAATGCTTGGCTACGAAAAGCCAACTGACATTTACTCCTGAGGTGTTGATCTGTTGCACCCTCTATAACCACTCCCCCTTTGCGTCGTGCCTAAGAACAGCCGTTAGCTGTGGTATATTGACCAATATAACACACCGCCTCGGACCTTATTTCCTAAATATACAATTCCAGTGATACAACTAGTAGTGTAGTTTTTAGAACGGTTAATGCTAACCACAGATCACGATATATATATACAAATTCATTGTTTGATACGTTTTACCATATCTGATTAGTTTTTTAGGCATGTTGCAAGATCCCATTGTCTATTCTAGGGATTATATATGTAATCTCTATACGTACATTTTAATCTTAATCTTCTCACAAAGTCGACAGGAGTGCAATCTGAAGGGCTCAACTGATGGCAGGGCAGAGAATGTGATACACTTAGAAGACCGTTTCAGAGCAAATTCTGGCGCAGGTGAGAGAAGAGTTTTCAGGAGTCAGTCTGTGTCCCAATCCTCCCAGATAGATGTACTGTCCTCGTTTCCTATCCTTTGTGAAGGAACATGAAAGGGAATAGAAGGCTGATGAAAACATATCCAGCCATTTTACCTTTAGTATCAGTAGTGATGTAACAAAGGCTAATTAGAAAGGAGGATATTCACAACCATAAGGACACAGCCAGTGCCGACATTAAAGATACAAAACAACCTTCTTATAAAGCCATAATTAAAATACAATACCTGTGTAATATCAACAGGAATATTAGTTTCAGGGAGGAACTTTGGATCTTTGCTATAGATTTGCTACGGCTCTTTGACAGCGTTGTACTGTAGCCTAATCAATGAAGTGAAAGAATACCTCTCAGACATGTGACAACACTTATACGAATTAGTAAATGGCCATCAGATAATTTTCTGTGGATCACATCTTTATACAGCATTTGTCATCCATGTTGTTTTTAGATACAGGCAGAGATCATCAAGAGAGATGGAGGTGCAACTGTGCGATGGAAGGAGCAGCCAGATGGTAAAGTCTTCCAGAAGGAAGAGAAAGAGGAGAGAAAGCAGGAAGGTAAGTCAAGACACAAGACATGACCACTTGAGAATGTTCCCAGTCTGTTAGTCCATTTAGTTCTCATTCTGGGTTATTCTGGGTTCATATCTCAATATAACACATCATAATAACAATAGCAATACATGTTACAATACCTCTTCGTGTGTGTGTGTGTGTGTGTGTGTGTCTGATTATCCCTTCAGGACATTGTGTAAAGAAATCACAGGAATGCTTATTGAGATGACAAAGTGGGCTGCAACATTTGAAACAGCAGTCAACTGATTGACAATGGGCAATTTCTTGTAATTGTTCTGCTTTATCTGAAATGTTACATGATGTTCAAAGGGTTGTGGTAGTTGCAACAGGGTAAATAGTCTTGTTAGTCATAATTTAGCAAAGGTAACGCCTTAATTATTTTATGTACCCTTTATTTAACCAGGATCAGTTACATCTCTTCTTCATGTGAGCCTAGTGCTTATTGTAGCAACGTGTAAAAAAAGCTAAAGATCCGCATTCAATCAAAGCTAGAAAACAGGCTTCTAGGGTAAGACAAAAACAAACCCATTAACTGTGGGATGAGAAACCATGAATTATTTAATATTCTATAAGTACAACTATTATTTCACCATAAACACAGACCATTGAAAGCATGATTCATAGCATGTTAACAGTTAAAAAAGAATGGTGCCTGAGTTTGATTGAATATGGGCTAAGTGTGTGCTAAACAAATGCATGCAATATCAACATTCTAGATTATAAATTATGTCAAACTATGTAATGAAACTGTTCACAAGTTAGATATGTAGAATTGTTGCAATGTAACAAATAAAACTTCCACAGAGTATTTTGTCTTCACTGAAAACATTAGCCTGACCATTGTGGCTTTATAGTGTGTTCGTAAATTCACTCTGGAGTGCCAGAGTGCGCTCTGGGCGTTCTTAAATTTAGAGCTTTGTCAGATTGTCCGTTCGTAAAGGGAGTCAAGCACCCAAGCTAACTGGCACTTTGAGGTCAACCCAGGTTGGGCTGGCCTTTGTGGGCTAGCTCAAATTGCGTTTCCAATGCCTCCAGAAAATAGAAATGATTTTATGTTGCTAGGTAGCCAATATGTGACTGCAGCTGGCTTCGCTAATATAGCTAGCTAGCTAGCAAGATTTAGAAGAATTGAATTCACTCTCACCATGCTATAACTAAAGTTACCCCATACTTCTGCCAGTGCCAACCAGACTCAGAGCATGTACTGTATTTAGCTTGCTGACGTTAGCTAGATAGCTAAACGGTTAGCGTCGTCGCGAGCGTAACAGGCTAGCTAGCTTAATTCCTACCTTGCTTGCCATGGCATTAGCTTCAGTTAGTTTCAGTTAGTTTTCAGACCTGATTTACTAGTTTGTATTTAGTTTGAGTTTTATAAAAACATTGCTATTTCGTTTTTATATAATTTATTTTCAGCTTAAGTTTTAGTGTTAGGGACAGAAATGTGTGGCTTTTTCTCTGTTAGCTTTTGATAGTGTTGCACAAGCTAGGCCTATCTGAGACATCGTAATCTCCTGGCAGCATTTACCCGCCAGATTTAGAAACGTCAAAACCCCATTAGAAAAAGGCTTGAAAACCCAATTAGATTTTTGGCCAAAATTATAAATACAACTGAACATAATTCATGATGTTCTTTTGTTTTTTTAAAGTTTCTTTTGGAGACAAAGATAATAGTTTCAGCATAGTTTTAGTTTTTCAAACGAGCTTGTTCATTATTTTATTTCAGTTTACAAAATAGTTTTTTCATGATTCAAGTTTTAGTTTGCTATAATAACCTTCTCCCAAACAGACTTGATCATCATACGGCTGGCTCGGACCGAGTACGGGACAGGTCCTCTCCAGGTCGGCCATTTGAGGCCGGAGATCCAGTCGTTGTGTTCGCCGGCGGGGTGCCAGTCACCGTTCAGGCTGGCGGAGCCACAGCGGCTGTACCACCACCCTCCTCCTTCCAAGAAGCTGCACGCGCTCACGGCGATGTCGAAAAAATAAGATGCAGGGCGAGCAGCCATCATTGTCCTTGTCGGTTGTGCTGAAGCCAAAACCATTCTGGTCAATGCCGGCGTATTTCCCACGAATGGCATCACCTACGGAGATACAGGGAGTGATGAAGAGAGAGTACATCAGTCCTACTTCTAATTCACTCTTAATTGTATTGACTTCAAAGGCATACAACATTTAAGAATATCAACCCAGCATACATATCATATGACATATATGTGATGTGTAGAGGTCCCATTGCTGCCACCAAATGTGAATAAACTATAACACTGAAGTAAATAATATGACCACTGTCACCTTGTGCTGTTGAAATTCATTGTTACCTGCATTGCCCCTGTAGGCTCCAACGTTCAGCTTGTAGGCCTCCTTCTCCGTGCCCAGACGGAAGTCACTGTACTCAGCGAATGCAGTGCCCTTTTCAAAGTCCCACAGGTCGACCCTCATAGTCGATCTCCGCCCCTTGCCCCCCTTGGTTAGAGCAAACACCTTACTCAGACCCAGCCAGTGGTCCTCTAGGAAACAACAGGGAAGAGAACTGAATTGAGGAAAACGTACTCAACGTAAATGCACTGCAGTATCGGGAACCCTCCATGATAAGTTGACTTAGAAGTAAACATGAGCATTATAGACAAAAATGTATTTCAATTGTCTAACATTGGCTCAGCAAACTACACAGTTCTCAGTATCAGTTGCTGGGGGAATATGTGGTGCTCAGAGGGAACCTTCCTTACTCTGTAAATGCCCAAAGCCTTGTTTGTATTCAGCCCACGTCTTGTTGAAAAGAACCTCTGCCCCGGGTGCGCATTTGAAAGACTGTCCAGCCTCCGTCCGCCAGCATCTCACAATACACCTGTATACAATAAAAATGTACTTTTGAATCAACAAATTGTTTTGTTGTGAACAAAAACAGTCCAAGAATGAAACCCTGTGGAACTCCAGTAACTCTGGCAAGCCTGGCGACACCTTCAACATTCTGTAGCTAAGCTTTACTGCCCCTGTGTGGTTGTGTAACCAAATGACAACAGTAGATATAGTACATGGCCTAAATATTTGGATGTTTCCATACCTTAAAGGGGGATGTGACTCCTGCAGGCTGAATGACATACACTCCACTGGTGGCTCGGGGGGAGAGAATTTTGATTTGTGTGCAATCTATCCCTGAAACACGCAAAAACACATGCACATACACAATAAGGTATTGAAAAAGGTAATGGACAGGTTAAGAATGGCTGTCTCTTGTGTTTACAATGCAAATTAAACAAATAAAAAAACGAACACTTACTTTGAACAACTAAAGGTGGTTTCTGGCCCTGTACAAAACCAGCAGATAAGTAATGGTTACTCCCAGGTTTAAAGGAATAATATGTTTCTCTGTTTATCAGTGTTGACTGACTGTGTTGTTACCTGAGTCTGGTCAGTGAGGCAGATGAGACAGACCACCAGTCCACAAAAAAATATCCTAATCCACATTTTATCCTAAGTTCTGATAGCGAGAGAGAGAAAAAGATGGAGTGATTAACATTTGTCAGCTTTTTCCTTTTTATGGGTAGCATTGATATGACATACAATTTTATTATTGTAATCCCACCAAAATTAATATATTTTGGAAACTGATAAGGAAATGTCCAACTCATCTTAGCAAACTAGTGGCAAATATCACAACATTATCACAGAGAACCTGAAACGTAACCATTCCCACTCCATTCACAACACAGTGATCACCATACATGTTCCCTTGAAATTCAGGTTGACCAAATAAGGGAAAATTAAACAGTTATAGTATATACTTTTTGTTATGCTGCCATCATTAGACATTTCACACAGGATAAATATTATGTTAGTTATTATAATCACAATTTTGAAATAAGCCTGTGTGTGGTTCATGTAGAGAAAACCTACCTTGTCCTGTGTATTCCTTTACGGTCTATGGTCTACTCCCAGTCAGTTGAAAGTTCATTCAGAGAGGGTGTAAGCCTATTTATTTATGCCAAGGGTGTGGATCCGTAGGTAACCGGCCGTTCCGCCCCTGTTCCGCCCCTGTTCCGCCCCTCTGGATCTCCTGGAAAGATCTGTATCATGTTCTGCGCATATGTTTCTTTACCTCTACTTTACACACAAATTGTTGTGGTCACCCTCCCTTCACATTTGTCACTGTCAATCGTGAACTATAATTCTTCAAGTTTTACCAGTGAAATGTCCATGCAGCATCTGCATTCCAACCATTTCATTCAAATGGGAATATGCATTTAGATCTTTTTAGTAATGTACAGCGTGCAAATTTAGAGAAGATGGTGTTAAGAAACTGTAGCATACCAGTGTTTTGTTTCAATCAAAGCACATATTTGTCCTTGTGGCGTTTTTGAGTTGTGTCTACATGAGACAAAAATGTGACACTTCACACAATCATCCTAAAATCTCGTAAAAGTCCAGTAAAGTCGGATTCGCAGCCGCTCCAATGTATTTATTGACTCAAGCATCACCTACTCTACATACCCTCACTCCACGTTTCCTGTAACGGTTGTCAGTCGCTTGACCTGACGAAGATCCGTGTTCGATCTAAATGTCGTCAATAAAGGTGGTAAATTGGGAGCATATTCAGTGTGTGGGCCTCTGTTTTTTTCAAGTGTTGTCAGTTGCCTCACAGGATGACAGATATATAGTTAATGTTGTTGCAAAAAAACACTGCCCCACCATGTGCTTGTGCTAATGTTATTGTGGGCTCTGTGAGCCCTGTTGCTATGCTACTCACAGCCCCCGCCCCAAAGAAAACACTCTTAACATTCCAATACTGGAGTTTAGAGGAAATTACAAACCGCCAAGAGTACATCCAGCACAATCCAATGAGCAAGGAATCAAATAAAGTACGTGTTTATGTGTGTATCTCTCTAATGTCTTTAGATGCATCCTATTCACCCCAAAAACAGTTGCCAATTGTTTCAAATGGTATTATTTATGTATCAGGGTTGGGTGGATTACTTGAAAAATGTAATCAGTTACTGATTACAGATTACATGACAATAAAAGTAATTAGTAACGTAATCCATTGGATTACATGAAATAAGTAACACATTTTTGGTAATCTGATTACTTTTGGACACCTCAGTTTATGCTGTAGACCGATCAGTTCCCTCTCTAACTCTGCTCTGTGGATGTTCTTTCCACAGTTGTATCATCAGTGTCCAACTCAGATGTTCTAGTACGGGATGGATCCTCTGTGACTCTGCTCTGGAAAAACTCTGACATGAGTAATGCTTGCGGGAGCAGAAAAATGTAATTGGTTTCGATGCGTTGAACCCATAGTGGAGGTATCAGGACCCAAAAAATGTTTTGTCCTGACACACTCTGACAAACACAGTCTCAGAGGTGACCAGATGGGTATCCTACGAAGCAGGTTTGAGGTGTTAGCGAGGTAACTCTGCAACTCGGAATAACCGGTTTTACGAAAGTGGCTCACCTTTTAGCCAGGTATATTTCTATGGCAACGAATCCTTCAGAACTAGCATGCTCCGGGGCAGGCTAACTCACGGCTAACTCCACTTACCCTGAATGAAATGACTGAGCTGCGAGCTAAGGACCAATGAAATCAGACTCCCTCCCTCTTGCAAAGATTGCATCATCATCCCCTTCATTATCAGTGAAATGTTTTTTGTGTGTTATAAAATATTAATGTTAAAGTATATCACATTACACATTTAGTAATGACAGAATGCATTTTAAACTTCACGCACAGTAACACTTTTGTATGACAATACAATTATTTTATTGATAGAAGTGGGAAAAAAGTGCTTGTGGTTGTGCATTGATAAGCACACCAAAGTCGCCATTAACGATAAGTAATACAATTAAGATAGCACTTCTAAAAGCCTATTTCACACCATAGCTTGGAATTTGCAAGATAACTTTTTCTTTCATTTTGATTTCGGCACAAATTAAAATGTGGCACTGACTCGACCATGGATTGATGTTTTAACATTGTCTCAATGAAGAGTTCAGCATTTGAATAGCCATGTGCGACATGCAGTGGTGGAAAAAGTACCCAATTGTCAAAAGTAAAGATACCTTAATAGAAAATGACTAAAGTAAAAGTGAAAGTCACCCAGTAAAATACTACTTGAGTAAAAGTCTATAAGTATTTGGTTTTAAATATACTTACATATCAAAAGTAAATGTAATTGCTAAAATATATTTAAGTATCAAAAGTAAAAGTATAAATTAGTTCACATTCCTTATATTAAGCAAACCAGAAGGCACCATTTTCTTGTATTTTTTATTTATTTACAGATAGCCAGGGGCACACTCCAACACTCAGACATAATTTACGAACGAAGCATGTGTGTTTAGTGAGTCCGCCAGATCAGAGGCAGTAGGGATGACCAGGGATGTTCTCTTGAAAAGTGCGTGAATTTTACCATTTTCCTGTCCTGCTAAGCATGCAAAATGTAACGAGTACTTTTGGGTGTCTGGCAAAATGTATGGAGTAAAAAGTATATTATTTTCTTTAGGAATGTAGTGAAGTAAAAGTAAAAGTTGACCAAAAGACATGTGTCAACAGTAAAGTAAAGTACAGATACCCCAAAAAACGAATTAAGTAGTACTTTAAAATATTTTTACTTAAGTACTTTACACCACTGGTGACATACAAAGCGCATTTACAAGCCTGCTAGAGGTCGTAGTACAGATTAAGCCTGAACTGGAATGTGAAGCTAACTGAAGCTGTTTAGCTTTAGAAAACCCCGAGTAGATGTGGCTTGCTTCGTAGGATCCCATTCTGAGCACTGGAGAGTCAGACCTCACCTACTGCTGCATGATCAGAGCTTCTCCAGACCAGATGACCTACCATCTAAAGATAGTTAATGGCAATTAGTTTTAAGTCAACGTCCTTCAATTCTGGTCCAGGGAAAGTACTCCCTTTCTAAGTATGTGTTTGCCTCCATTGTTGCTTGTGTCACTGACAGTTGTCACAAAGAGTATTTACTATCAACTCACTGCGATACTAGACCTTTGTCCAACGGTCACAAATGTCGGATTTTGGAACGTTGAATTATGACAAGAATTTACTTGCCTCGTCAAAATAATTACATTAGCCTATCAAAATGATGACTTCAATTACACAATCACACGGGTGAAGTTTAGCCAACGCTTCAACTTGGTTAAAGGGCGATTGGCACATGTGTTTTCTGTTGCTCATATCAATGCTACATAGGCCGTTTTCAAAGGGATTTGTTGCTTTTTAAAGGGAATCACTCTTTAAGGTTAGGGCAATGGTTAAGGGAGAAGTTACACGACAGTTAGACCTGATCACGTGATTCTGCGCATGCGTGTAGCCAGCTAACGTCACCATGATATCGCCTACATGTGTAATCAGGGATTTATATTCACTGTGAAAGTGATGCCCGCTTACGCTTTACTTCCATATCCTTTCCCATGCTGTTTTGAATGGGCTTCAATATTATATAATCAAATTCATTAAAAACACTGTCATTTAAGATATTGTAGCAAACAGCAGGGCAGGGATGTGAACCAGGGATTGACATTAAGGGTTCCCCTATTGTCTGGGGAAGTGAACTGAGCAGTCGTGCTAGTTGAGCCTGCTCTGAGGTGATAAATAATTTCAGCCTAAAGCTGATTTTTCTCGATCCTCCCCATTTTTTTAAGTGAAAGAGAAAATGTATGGCATTTATGGAAGTCGAGCAAGTTGAGCCTGCTCTGTGAACATTTTGTACTGACAACAACCAAAATACAAATAGTTCCACAACAGATCTTTCTGGTTCCTCCCCATGTGTAGGTGAAAGGCTGGCAATACTGTATATAGCATTTCTGCATATAAATAGCTAATTTACATTTTGGGTCAAGTGATCATAATCTTTGGGCAACCAAAAAATATTCCTGAGTAGCCCAACGAGCAACTGCCTTTCAGACGTTAACATCAATCCCTGCAAACACCCTACTCATCAGGCCAATAGTGTTAACCCACATGGTGGGAATTGTAATGTGGCTCATATAGCGTCTCCTGAGTGGCGCAGTGGTCTAAGGCACTGCATCGCAGTGCTAACTGTGCCACTAGAGATCCTGTTTCGAATCCAGGCTCTGTCGCAGCCGGCCGCGACCGGGAGACTCATGGGCGGCGCACAATTGGCCCAGCGTTGTCCAGGGTAGGGGAGGGAATGGCCGGCAGGGATGTAGCTCAGTTGATAGAGCATGGCGTTTGCAACGCCAGGGTTGTGGGTTTGTTTCCCACGGGGGGCCAGTATAAAAAAAAAAAATATGTATTCACTAACTGTAAGTCGCTCTGGATAAGAGCGTCTGCTAAATGACTAAAATGTAAATGTAAATATAGCGAGGATTGCTACAATATACACTGACTGCACAAAATAACAGGTGAAAGCTATGATCCCTTTTTGATGTCACCTGTTAAATCCACTTCAATCAGTGTAGATGAAGGGGAGGAGACAGGTTACAGAATTATTTTTAAGCCTTGAGACAATTGAGACATGGTTTGTGTATGTGTGCCATTCAGAGGGTGAATGTGCAAGACAAAATATTTAAGTGCCTTTGAACGGGATTTGGTAGTTGTTAGGCCTACTGCTGCTAGGTAGCTCTCTCTCTGCTCTCTCCCTCCCCTCTGTCTGTCCTTGATTGCAGGAGTGAAGTCTGGTGTGCGGGAGTCAGGGTTCCAGCTGCAGCTCATTCACCATAATCACCTCAGCCTTTAAGACCCGGTCAAACTTACCACTCATCGTCAGATCATAGTCAAGACGACCATGTTAGTCTCGCTGCCGACTCAACCTGTTTATTTTTGCTCTTTGTGTTTTGGCCTGTTCTATTTACTTTTTCTCCTGTGCCACAGATATTTGGAACCTGACTCCTGCCTCCGCTTCACTCCTGCCACCACCATCCTGCTCTCCACTACCGGACCTCTCTTTTGGACTCACCACGGACACTAGGACATTACGGTACCACACCTGCCCTGACCTGGATCTGTTACCCTCCCTGTAACCTGGACTTGCTCTTCCCCTATTATTGGAAACCTGGACTATTGAACATTTTAAATAAACCTGTTAAACCTTCTCTGGCTTGGTGTACTTGTCTGCATTTGGGTTCTAATACTGGTAAATCATAACAGTAGTAGGTGCGAGGCGCACTGGTTTCAGTGTGCCAAGAACTGCAACACTGCTGGGTTTTTCACACTCAACAGTTTCCCATGTGTATCAACAATGGTCCACCCCCCAAAGGACATCCAGCCAACTTGACACAACTGTGGGAAGCATTGGAGTCAACATGGGCCAGAATCCCTGCGGAACGCTTTCGACACTGTAGAGTCCATGCCCCGACGAATGGAGGCATGTTCTGAGGGCAATAGGGGGTGCAACTCAATAATAGGAAGGTGTTCTCAATGTTTTGTACACTCAGTGTATATACAATTATGTTCTGCTAAATGGCATATATAAGTTTTTTTCAATCACGTTGGCACGTTTTTCAAATGTAAGTGGTATATTTACAAAACTCTTAGTACAAAAGTCAAGACTGATATCACTTGTAATGCCCCCTGTCTTATGTTCAACATTTTTGATTGAGCACTCTTTGGTGTTGAACACATCTTCCTCATTCATCCCAAACATTTTTTTTGTTTACGTGAAATACCATAGTTTAGTCACAAGATGCAGGCCTCCTTATTGTTCCTAGAATTTCTAAGCAAGCAGCTGGAGGCAGGACTTTTCCTAAAGAGCTCGTCTTTCATGGAATGGTCTGCCGATCCATGTGAGAGACGCAGACTCTGTCTCAACCTTTTAAGTCTTTACTGAAGACCCATCTGAAGACTTACTGAAGACTCATCTCTTCAGTAAGTCCTATGATTGAGCATAGTCTGGCCGAGAGGTGCAAAGGCGAACAACAATAAGGCACTGGAGTGACGAACCACCCTTGCTGTCTCCCCACTCTCCACTGGGATTCTCTGCCTCTGACCCTATTGAGGGGGCTAACTCACTGGCTTGCTCGTGCTCACCGTTGCCATCCCTTGGAGGGCGCACCACGTCGTTCCAGTTTTTTAACGGCTATACTCGACGTGAGTGGATTGAGTCACTGACGTGATATTGGCTTTGCGCCTCCTCTGCTTGTGTGGTGGGGGAGATCTTGGTGAGCTATACTTGTCTCAGTGTAGTAAGTTAGTGGTCTGTTGATATCCCTTGTGGGGGCTGTGCTTTGGCCAAGTGGGTGGGATTATATCCTGCCTGATTGGCCCTGTCCAGGGGTAACTTTGGATTGGGCCACATTGTCCCCCAACCCCCTCTGTCTCAGTCTCCAGTATCTATGCTACCCTATGTGGCGGTGGGCTAGGGTCAGTCTGTCCTATCTGCTGTACTGTGTGATCTTAGGCATACTCTTTATGTCCCCACCCCCCTCCTGGAGAACCTGACCATGCCTCAGGACTACCTGGCCTGAGAACTCCTGTCTGTCCCTGTCCCCAGTCAATCTTGTAGAGCTGCTGATCCAGTTCTAGTGTTTCTACCTGCGGCTATGGAACCCTGACCTGTTTTACCAGAGGTGCTACCTTGTCCCGGACCTGCTGTTTCAACCCTCTCTCTCTCTCTCTCTCTCTCTCTCTCTCTCTCTCTCTCTCTCTCTCTCTCTCTCTCTCTCTCTCTCTCTCTCTCTCTCTCTCTCTCTCACTCTCGCTCTCGGGCCTGCTGTCTGGACATCTGAATGCTTGGCTATGAAAAGCCAACTGACATTTACTCCTGAGGTGTTGATCTGTTGCACCCTCTATAACCACTCCCCTTTGCGTCGTGCCTAAGAACAGCCGTTAGCTGTGGTATATTGACCAATATAACACACCGCCTCGGACCTTATTGCCTAAATATACAATTCCAGTGATACAACTAGTAGTGTAGTTTTTAGAACGGTTAATGCTAACCACAGATCACGATATATATATACAAATTCATTGTTTGATACGTTTTACCATATCTGATTAGTTTTTTAGGCATGTTGCAAGATCCCATTGTCTATTCTAGGGATTATATATGTAATTTCTATACGTACATTTTAATCTTAATCTTCTCACAAAGTCGACAGGAGTGCAATCTGAAGGGCTCAACTGATGGCAGGGCAGAGAATGTGATACACTTAGAAGACCGTTTCAGAGCAAATTCTGGCGCAGGTGAGAGAAGAGTTTTCAGGAGTCAGTCTGTGTCCCAATCCTCCCAGATAGATGTACTGTCCTCGTTTCCTATCCTTTGTGAAGGAACATGAAAGGTAATAGAAGGCTGATGAAAACATATCCAGCCATTTTACCTTTAGTATCAGTAGTGATGTAACAAAGGCTAATAAGAAAGGAGGATATTCACAACCATAAGGACACAGCCAGTGCCGACATTAAAGATACAAAACAACCTTCTTATAAAGCCATAATTAAAATACAATACCTGTGTAATATCAACAGGAATATTAGTTTCAGGGAGGAACTTTGGATCTTTGCTATAGATTTGCTACGGCTCTTTGACAGCGTTTTACTGTAGCCTAATCAATGAAGTGAAAGAATACCTCTCAGACATGTGACAACACTTATACGAATGAGTAAATGGCCATCAGATAATTTTCTGTGGATCACATCTTTATACAGCATTTGTCGTCCATGTTGTTTTTAGATACAGGCAGAGATCATCAAGAGAGATGGAGGTGCAACTGTGTGATGGAAGGAGCAGCCAGATGGTAAAGTCTTCCAGAAGGAAGAGAAAGAGGAGAGAAAGCAGGAAGGTAAGTCAAGACACAAGACATGACCACTTGAGAATGTTCCCAGTCTGTTAGTCCATTTAGTTCTCATTCTGGGTTATTCTGGGCTAATATCTCAATATAATACATTATATATATTGTGATGTCACGAGAGGCTGTGTCCTGGAGGGACGTTACATCCCCCTGAGGTGGCTGCAAACCCAGACAGCTATGGCTCCATCTGCTGGTATGGTCGGGAACTCCAACCCTCTATGGCCAATCTTCCCACGCAGCTGAAACAAATGAGGAGCTGATGAGCTGAAGGTTTGGGGGGGGTGAAGAGACACAGTCTCCAACCTGGGCTCTCTGGAGGACAAGAGTGCTGCACGTCCACTTCCATGAGGAATATAAGGATTTGGAGATACTTACCTTTGGGAAATACTCACCTTTGGATATATGCACCTGTGGAAATACGTGAGAGACATTTGGAAGGACTTTTTGCTGGGTTGGCCACTAGCTGCAACGTGGACTACAGTAAGGCTGGGGAAAAGTTATCTGAGCGAGTGAGAATTATGATTTTGGATGTGGAAGAGACATCCCTGAACTGCTAACCCTTAAAGAGCCACAAGAGAACAGAATTTTGTTATATTTTCGTTAAGTTCCCAAGACCTATAATAAAATCCTTGTTTTGTTTGAACCTTGTCTCCTTGCACTACTTGAGCAATCCCGCTGAAAGCTGTGTAGCCTCTCGTGACGTCACAGATGGTGGAGAATACAGGCACGCTCAAGCGTTAATAGTGCATGTCAGAGGAGGATACCGAAGGTTTGATCACCCAGTTTTCCAAGTTGGCCGTAGGCTCCCCGCCGACTGAAATGGAGGACATATTGAAAGCCCTTGTTGCTGGCCAGCAAGCCCAGATGCAAGCAAACGTGGCTCTCTTGGAGGAGCAAAAGAAAGCCAACCTTCTGAAGGCAGAGGAATTGCAGTTGCAGAGACAGAGGGTGGTCCAAAATACCCGCCCAATAAAGGCAAGTGACTTTATATCTAAGATGGGAGCTACCGATGACATTGAGGCATACCTGCATGCATTTGAGGCCACGGCCACTAGGGAAGCCTGGCCCAAGCAACAGTGGGTTGGTCTGTTAGCCCCCTTTCTAACCGGGGAATCGCTGAATGCTGTCCGGGACCTGGGCCCTGACCAGGTTACTGACTATGATGCCCTGAAGTCTGAGATCCTCAGCAGATATGGACTCACAAAGTTTGGTATGGCCCAGCGCTTTCACAGTTGGACCTTCCAACCAGACCAACCTCCTCGGGCGCAGATGCATGAACTTGTCCGAATCGCAAGGAAATGGCTGGATCCGCAGAGGAATACAGCAGCGGCGGTGGTGGAGACCGTTGTGGTGGATCGTTACCTACGCGCCCTGCCTTATGAGGCAAAACGGTTCATCAGTCAACAGGCCTTGACCACGGCTGATCTGACCGTGGAAGCTGTGGAAAAGTACCAGGCCACAGCGGAGATGCTGAATGCGTCCCGAAAAGACCCCAGGAGGGCGGCCCCACCACAAATGGGAAGAACCCGTCCAAAGGACCCCAAGGTCTCGAACCCAGCCACGTCAGGACTTATCCCGGCTCCAGGGGGAGCCAGAAACCAGGCGGGTCCAAGAAGAGTACACCAGGAGGGGGAAACTCGACAGTGTTACCGGTGTGGGGAGATGGGACATATCTCCTGGCAGTGTGGGAAACCAGCCGATGAACCTATGCCCACTGCGGAGTCCTCCAGCTCAGCACCCACACACCGTTTTGCCTCGCTCTTGGGAGTCGTAGATGGCGGCCCAGATCGACCCCCCACCTGCCCGGTAACTGTGAATCACCATGATGTGGAGGCCTTACTGGATTCTGGTAGCCGGGCCACCCTGGTGCGTAAGGATTTGGTGGGCCCAACGTGTCTGACCCCGGGGAAAGTCCTCCCAGTTTCCTGTGTCCATGGGGACACCAGAGAATACCCCATTACTGAACTTACAATGACCAGCACACGGGGAACCATACACACGACGGCGGGGGTGGTTGATTCCCTCCCCGTCCCTGTCCTAATTGGACGAGACTGCCCAGCCTTTTACCCACTCTGGAGAGAGTCTCAGGAGAGGATAACCCGAGTACCTCGGAAACGGAGAGGCAAGACTCATCCTGGGAAGGCTCCGGTGCAATCCTCCGAGTTACTCACTCCCGCCCGGGCTTTGATAGGGATGGCAGGTGCCCAGACCGACACAGAGACGGAGCTACAGAATCTGGACAAAGAACTGTCTGGTCTGAAGGGGACCGCTGAGAGGTATCGTTTGTTAAAGCAACAGTTAGACATGAAGACAGAAGAGTTAGATATCCTCCAGGCTAAACTCCAACAGAGCTCCTTCCATAAGCAACAGGAGGAGCTGGAGAGGCTGCGCAGGACCATCGAGGAGTGTGAGGAGACCCTGCGCAGTAGTAAGGAGGTCCAGAAAAAGGCAGAGGAGAAGTACAAGGTGTTGGAGAACAAGATGAAGAATCAAAATCAAATCAAATCAAATCAAATTTTATTGGTCACATGCGCCGAATACAACAAGTGCAGACATTACAGTGAAATGCTTACTTACAGCCCTTAACCAACAGTGCGTTTATTTTAAACAAAAAAAGTAAGAATAAAACAACAACAAAAAAAAAAAAGTGTTGAGAAAAACAAAGAGCAGAAGTAAAATAAAGTGACAGTAGGGAGGCTATATATACAGGGGGGTAACGGTGCAGAGTCAATGTGCGGGGGCACCGGCTAGTTGAGGTAGTTGAGGTAATATGTACATGTGGGTAGAGTTAAAGTGACTATGCATAAATACTTAACAGAGTAGCAGCAGCGTAAAAAGGATGGGGTGGGGGGCAGTGCAAATAGTCCGGGTAGCCATGATTAGCTGTTCAGGAGTCTTATGGCTTGTGGGTAGAAGCTGTTGAGAAGTCTTTTGGACCTAGACTTGGCACTCCGGTACCGCTTGCCGTGCGGTAGCAGAGAGAACAGTCTATGACTAGGGTGGCTGGAGTCTTTGACAATTTTGAGGGCCTTCCTCTGACACCGCCTGGTATAGAGGTCTTGGATGGCAGGGAGCTTTGCCCCAGTGATGTACTGGGCCGTACGCACTACCCTCTGTAGTGCCTTGCGGTCAGAGGCCAAGCAGTTGCCATACCAGGCGGTGATGCAACCAGTCAGGATGCTCTCGATGGTGCAGCTGTAGAATTTTTTGAGGATCTGAGGACCCATGCCAAATCTTTTTAGTCTCCTGAGGGGGAATAGGCTTTGTCGTGCCCTCTTCACGACTGTCTTGGTGTGCTTGGACCATGATAGTTCGTTGGTGATGTGGACACCAAGGAACTTGAAGCTCTCAACCTGTTCCACTACAGCCCCGTCGATGAGAATGGGGGCGTGCTCAGTCCTCTTTTTTTTCCTGTAGTCCACAATCATCTCCTTTGTCTTGGTCACGTTGAGGGAGAGGTTGTTGTCCTGGCACCACACGGCCAGATCTCTGACCTCCTCCCTATAGGCTGTCTCATCGTTGTCGGTGATCAGGCCTACCACTGTTGTGTCGTCGGCAAACTTAATGATGGTGTTGGAGTCGTGCCTGGCCATGCAGTCATGGGTGAACAGAGAGTACAGGAGGGGACTGAGCACGCACCCCTGAGGGGCCCCCCGTGTTGAGGATCAGTGTGGCAGATGTGTTGTTACCTACCCTTACCACCTGGGGCGGCCCGTCAGGAAGTCCAGGATCCAGTTGCAGAGGGAGGTGTTTAGTCCCAGGATCCTTAGCTTAGTGATGAGCTTAGAGGGCACTATGGTGTTGAATGCTGAGCTGTAGTCAATGAATAGCATTCTCACGTAGGTGTTCCTCTTGTCCAGGTGGGAAAGGGCAGTGTGGAGTGCGATAGAGATTGCATCATCTGTGGATCTGTTGGGGCGGTATGCAAATTGGAGTGGGTCTAGGGTTTCTGGGATTATGCTGTTGATGTGAGCCATGACCAGTCTTTCAAAGCACTTCATGGCTACAGACGTCAGTGCCACGGGTCGGTAGTCATTTAGGCAGGTTATCTTAGAGTTCTTGGGCACGGGGACTATGGTGGTCTGCTTGAAACATGTTGGTATTGAAACATGAAACATGTTGGTATGGAATGCGGAGGCAGAGAGAGAGAAGGAACTGAAAGCTGCTCAACAGAAGCTAAACTCTGCTAAAACCAAGGCTGATGCGTTCAGTAAGAAACTCAAGGAGAGACAACAGGAGGCTGAGTCCCTGGTCCTAGAGGTGGAGGAGTTGAAGAGAGAGCAGGCTGGCAAGCACCACGGCAATGCGGACGCCCTCTCCCGGCGTGATGCCTTCTTCGCTGCCTTTACCCCGACGAGGACGTCGGTCCCGAGGGAGGGGGATGTGTGATGTCACGAGAGGCTGTGTCCTGGAGGGACGTTACATCCCCCTGAGGTGGCTGCAAACCCAGACAGCTATGGCTCCATCTGCTGGTATGGTCGGGAACTCCAACCCTCTATGGCCAATCTTCCCACGCAGCTGAAACAAATGAGGAGCTGATGAGCTGAAGGTTTGGGGGGGTGAAGAGACACAGTCTCCAACCTGGGCTCTCTGGAGGACAAGAGTGCTGCACGTCCACTTCCATGAGGAATATAAGGATTTGGAGATACTTACCTTTGGGAAATACTCACCTTTGGATATATGCACCTGTGGAAATACGTGAGAGACATTTGGAAGGACTTTTTGCTGGGTTGGCCACTAGCTGCAACGTGGACTACAGTAAGGCTGGGGAAAAGTTATCTGAGCGAGTGAGAATTATGATTTTGGATGTGGAAGAGACATCCCTGAACTGCTAACCCTTAAAGAGCCACAAGAGAACAGAATTTTGTTATATTTTCGTTAAGTTCCCAAGACCTATAATAAAATCCTTGTTTTGTTTGAACCTTGTCTCCTTGCACTACTTGAGCAATCCCGCTGAAAGCTGTGTAGCCTCTCGTGACGTCACAATATATAAGAGGTGTGTGTGGCCAGGATGCTGCTGAGGGGAGGACGGCTCATAATAATGGCCAAAACGGAGCGAATGGAATGGCATCAAACACCTGGAACCATGTGATTGATGTATTTGATACCATTCCACTGATTCTGCTCCAGTCATTACCACGAGCCCATCCTCCCCAATTAAAGTGTCACCAACCTCCTGTGGTGTGTGTGTGTGTGTTGAGTGAGAATACTTCAGGTGGGAAAGTGGGCTGCATTCATTTGAAACTGCAATTACCTGAATGCCTAATTTCTTATTATTGTTTTTTTTTCCTTTCTGAAATGTTACATCATGTTCAAAGTGTTGTGGTAAAACAGGGTACGTTGATTTGGTAATCTGTTTTTATTTTATTGATCCTTTATTTAACCTGGATCAGTCACATTGGGATCTCTTTTTTTTTTTTTTTTTTTTTTGCCAACTGACATATACTCCTGAGGTGCTTACCTGTTGCACCCTCTACAACCACTGTGATTATTATTTGACCCTGCTGGTCATCTATGAACGTTTGAACATCTTGGAGAACGATTTGGCCTTAATGGTCATGTACTCTTATTATCTCCACCGGGCACAGCCAGAAGAAGACTGGCCACCCCTCAGAGCCTGGTTCCTCTCTAGGTTTCTTTCTAGGTTTCTGTCTTTCTAGGGAGTTTTTCCTAGCCACAGTGCTTCTACATCTGCATTGCTTGCTCTTTGGTATTTTAAGATGGGTTTCGGTATAAGCACTTTGTGCACTCTGCTGATGTATAAGGGCTTTATAAAAAAAACAAATTAAATATTTTATGATTTTTCAAGTGAGCCCTGGGCTTAATGTAGCAACGTGTAACAAAGATAAAGATCCATAATCAAAGTTAGAAACCAGGCTTCTAGGGTAGGAGAAAAACAAACCTATTTACTGGATGAGAAACCACGAATGATTTAATATGCAGTAAGTACAACTTTTATTTCACTATAAACACACACCATAGAATGCATGCATCCAAGCATGTTTACAGGGCAAAAATAATGGTGTCTGAACTTGATTGAATATGGGCTAAGTTTGTGCTAAAGAAATGTTAAAAAAGTTATTATATTTAAAAATGCATACAGTATCAACATTCTAGAATATAAATTATGCCAAACTATGTGATGAAACAGTTCACAAGTTAGATCTGTAGAATTGTTGCTGTGTAACAAGTAAAACTTCCACAAGGTATTTTCTCTTCACTGAAAACATGGTGGCTCTGAGCATGGTGGACTTTAGACTTTAAATGGTCAAGTGTAAAAAAAACTATATTTTCTATTTCTGTCACTTACATGTTGGCTTTGATTTGTGCATCATGATGTAATACAACAAAGAGAATGGGATAAACAAAAACATGAAGAAACAAATAGATGAAAAAGCGCAAATACAGTGTGTTGATTGGACAACATGCCCAAATAAACAGACCATTCAAGCTAAAGCAATATGGCACGACATGCAGGCATCACTCCATGGAACACATAGCTGTGTGTGTTCCAGTTCTTTTAATGGCTTCCTCTACTCATGCCCACTACTGTGCCACACTGCCAGGTGCTTCTCAGACCGGTGGTCATAAAGGAAAGGAGACATAGGCCTAGGAAACCATTTCAGATGTATTGAGACATGGCCTCACACAGACTTGATCATCATGCGGCTGGCTCGGGCTGAGTATGGGGCAGGTCCTTTCCAGGTCTCCCAGTGGAGGCCGGAGGCCCAGCCGATGTGTTCGCCGGCGGGGTGCCAGTCGCCGTTCAGGCTGGCAGAGCCACAGCGGCTGTACCACCACCCTCCTCCTCCCTCCGAGAAGCTGCATGTGTTCTCGGCGATGTCGCCAAAGATGCAGGGCGAGCAGCCATCATTGTCCTTGTCGGTTGTGCTGAAGCCAAAACCATTCTGGTCAATGCCGGCGTATTTCCCACGGATGGCATCACCTACGGAGAGACAGGGAGTGATGAAGAGAGAGTACATTAGTCCTTCTTCTAATTCACTCTTAATTGTATTGACTTCAAAGGCATACAACATTTAAGAATATCAACCCAGCATACATACCATATGACATATATATGTGATGTGTAGAGGTCCCATTGCTGCCACCAAATGTGAAATAACTATAACACTGAAGTAAATAATATGACCACTGTCACCTTGTGCTGTTGAAATTCACCATTACCTGCGTTGCCCCTGTAGGCTCCAACGTTCAGCTTGTAGGCCTCATTCTCCCTGCCCAGACGGAAGTCACTGTACTCAGCGAAGGCAGTGCCCCCTTCAAAGTCCCACAGGTCGACCCGCCTTAGACGTAAACATGAGGATTATAGACAAAAATTAGTTGCTGGTGAAATGTGAGGTGCTCAGAGGGACCCTTCCTTACTCCGTAGAAGCCCAAAGCCTTGTTTGTACGCGGCCCACTTCCTGTTGAAAATAACCTCTGCCCCGGTGCGCCTTTGAAAGACTGTCCAGCCTCCGTCCGCCAGCATCTCACAATACACCTGTATACAATAAAAATGTACTTTTGAATCAACAAATTGTTTTGTTGTGAACAAAAACGATCCAAGAATGGAACCCTGTGGAACTCCCGTAACTCTGGCAAGCCTGGCGACACCTTCAACATTCCATAGCTAAGCTTTACTGCCCCTGTATGGTTGTGTAACCAAATGAGAAAAGTAAATGTAGTACCTGGCCTAAATATTTTGCTGTTTCCATACCTTAAAGGGAGATCTGACCCCTGCAGGCTGAATGACATACACTCCACTGGTGGCTGGAGGGGAGAGAGCTTTGATCTGTGTGCAATCTATCCCTGAAACAAGGAAACGCACATGCTCATGCATGAACATATTGTAATAGGCAGTATGGTTTTCTCTTGTCTTTCCAATGTAAGTGATAAAAAAAAAAAAACGAACACTTACCTTGAACAACTAAAGGTGTTTTCTGGCCCTGTACAAAACCAGCAGATAAGTAATGGTTACTCCCAGGTTTAAAGGAATAACATGTTTCTCTGTTAATCAGTGTTGACTGACTGTGTACTTACCTGAGTCTGGTCAGTGAGGCAGATGAGACAGACCACCAGTCCACAGAAAATAATCCTATTCCACATTTTGTCAAATTTTCTGAGAGACAGAGGGAGAGATGAAAATGTCATTTTAGTTAAATTTTCTTCTGCTGTTTCCTTATTATCCCTGTGTGACCCAACGTTGTAAAGATGCAATGTTCCCTAAATTGCATCCTGTACAGGTCTCAAACTAAAAAATAATCTCAAACACTACATAGTTCATCTCCTTAGACCCAGAGCTATCTCTTAGTAGTATTTGGTGTGTGTTAGTATGATTATTGTGGCATCAGTAACCTCTAAAACATTAGAAACCTGTCCACTCATCTGCAACCACACTGGTCCCCTACACAAGCAAGCACATGTTGTTGGCCATCCATGCAAGTAAATTACTTGAAATATATATTTTTTCTGTCTTCTCTAAGATGTAGTGATTATGTAGAAAACAAGAAATTGAGAAACAAACATTCTGAGCCAGAGCTACTGTAGTTTTGTAAGTGTTACAAAATGCAACATTTGGCTTAAAGGGTTGCTAAACTGAGACATAGGGCCACATTCATTTACTGACATACAAGTTAGAGAGATTGTTTCCCTTCCAAATTCTGCAAATATGGACAATCAAATACTTCAGGAGTAACTTTGATGTCCCCTCTACACATCAAAAGAACAGAAATGTATATCTTACAAAAAAAAGACTTTATATGCTTTTGATAGCGAAATACTTAAAATTGGATAGGTTGAGTTGTATCAATTAGGCTATTTCAGATAAAATAGGACATCATTTCAGATATATACCATTAGACAATACACTGAGTGCACAAAACATTAGGAACACCTGCTCTTTCCATGACATAGACTAACTAGGTGAATCCAGGTGAAAACTATGATCCCTTATTGATGTCACTTGTTAAATCCACTTCAATCAGTGTAGATGAAGGGGAGGAGACAGGTTAAAGAATGATTTTTAAGCCTTGAGACAATTGAGACAAGGATTGTGTATGTATGCCATTCAGAGGGTGAATGTGCAAGACAAAATATTTAAGTGCCTTTGAACGGGGTATGGTAGTAGGTGCCAGGCGCACTGGTTTGAGTGTGTCAAGTACTGCAACGCTGCTGGGTTTTTCACACTCAACAGTTTCCCATGTGTATCTAAAATGGTCCACAACCCAAAGGACATCCAGCAAACTTGACACAACATTGGGAAGCATTGGAGTTAACATGGGCCAGCATCCCTGTGGAACGCTTTTGAGACCTTGTAGAGTCCATGCCCTGACGAATTTAGTCTGTTCTGAGGGCAATAGGGGGTGCAACTCAATATTAGGAAGGTGTTCCTAATGTTTTGTACACTCAGTGTATGTTCCATCACATGTAAATGCTTTTGATACATTTTGATGTGATTTTAATAGAATTTCACAGTTTTCTTACCACCATTATTTTCCTACCATTGAAGCCCAATGTTGCATTTTTTGCAACGTTTCCAGAAAATCGGATTAAATAAGAAAATAAAAAAGGAATATTATCAAAATCAGAGGCAAGTATTTCCGAAGGGCAATCAATTGTTTTTCCTCATTTGGATCTATTCTTGGGTCTCAAAGGGTGTCACTGTTATCACATTAACATTTGTTTTTGTAATCCCACCCACATTATTATATTTTTGAAATGACTAAAAGGACTGATAAGGAAATGTCTAACTTATCCAAATCTTTTGCTAAATGTTGTGGCAAATTATCACAGAGAACTTGAAACATCACCATCTCCACTCCATTCACAAAACAGTAAATGCCATACGTGTACCCAAATAAGGGAAAATGAAAAGGTTATAGATGTTTGTTGTGCTGCCATCATTAGACATTTCACACAGCAAGTTATTATATTGCAAATTTGAAATTGTCATCGTGTGATTCATATATGTAGAGAAAACCTACCTCCTCCGGTGTATTCCTTTATGGTATATTGTCTACGCCCAGTCAGTTTAAAGTTCATTCAGAGAGGATTTCCTGTAAGCCTATTTATTTATTAACTCAAGCACCGCCTACTGTACACACCCTCACTCCACGTTTCCAGTTTAGTGTTGTCAGTTGCCTCAAAGTATCACAGACAGGGCTCACAGACAGGGAGATTTCACTTAAGGGCCAATGGAAGGTTCTACAATGTGCAAACTCCTCCCAACCGGGGCACCGGGCCATGCAAAATTAACTTGCCCATAGTGTTGTTGCGGAAAAACACTGTGCTAATGTTATTGTGTGCTCTGTGAGCCCTGTTGCTGTTACTCAGAGCCCCCATCCCAAAGCAAACACTCTTAAAATTCCAATACTGGACTTTACAGGAAATTACAAACAGCCAGGAATACACACTGCACAGTCCAATGAACAAAAAATAAAAGTATGGACACTCTTGTTACCAACTCCATATGTGTTTATCTCTCAAATGTCTTTAGATGTATCTTATTCAAAAACAATTGCAGTGTTTCAAATGGAATTATTTATGTTTCCTAACTACTAGCGCCACCCTCTGGTCCAGGTAAGAACAACCATTGGATATGAGAACTACAGGACTAAAACTAATAAAAGCAGGAAACACCTGTTGTACCTGATGTATGTAACAAGGCTATGTATGGCCATAGCTCTAGGTTCACTCTACCACAGTACATGTGTTTATTTAGACTGTATTTTGTGGGTTGGTTGTAGCTATCAGGACAGTCAAATCAAGCCCTCTTATGACAACACTCCAAATAAGGATAATAAAATGTGGCACATTGGCTGCGTACTGAGCACTGTTCTGTATGTACTATAAATATGAAACAAACGTACAACAATATCTACATTCTGAAAATAAATGTGAAAAAGCTCATCTCAATCAAATCCAGAAGAACTTAAAGATACAGCTGAATATAAAGTAATGATAGGTTTATTAAAATGTAACATGGTAGAGCAAGTTATCAATAAGCAATACCAAACCTGCTGTACATTAAGATTTACATACGTATTTATAAAAGCACATCGAAGTGCATAACAAACTCATTTTAAAGCATATTTTTTCCACTTTCAACATATCACATAATATAAATTAACATAACATTGTGTGAAATCTAGACTCAAAATCATTATTATTTTGGACAACCTTGCCTCTTGTATTAAGATTTATTACATTTTATTTTATTTATGGATTCAAGAGATTGTGTGTAGATACGGTTTTTAACCACTGTTCTAAGATCAATACCATTTGTGGGTGTTAGTAAGATGATAATATAATATAATATGCCATTTAGCAGACGCTTTTATCCAAAGCGACTTACAGTCATGCGTGCATACATTTTTGTGTGTGGGTGGTCCCGGGGATCGAACCCACTACCTTGGCGTTACAAGCGCCGTGCTCTACCAGCTGAGCTACAGAGGACCACATGATCAATGATTATGTTTCTGAATGTATGAGTTTATTTGATTATATCTCTGCAATGATGCATACACTACATGGTGTGTGTGAAATAATCTAAATACATGCAAAAGTCAAGTGTGTGTGTGCGTGTGCGTGCGTGCGTGCACAGATCTGACCAGGGTGCTCCTGGTCTCTCCAACCCAGACAGGTCACTGTTTTGACTGATTACCTGAGTCTTCATACACCATCAGTTTATTCTACTGATTGACATCCAGGAGCACTCTGAAGTATACAACTACCTCCCTTGACATTAACCCAACTGACTAGGAACAAAGAGGAGGGTTCATCATTGAACAGTGCCCTGAGGGACACCATCTACATCTTTCTCCACTGTCAGTTGAGTTTTGGGGTCAGGGAAGCACTATGACGATCAGGTGACACAGATCTCTCGTGCCCACACAGGAGGCGTGCTGTCATATGGGACACCATTGTGGTTTCCATTTGTCCTCCCCTCGTCCTTCCTTCCCTCTTTGTCTTTCTCCATCCCTTTCTGGTCCCTCTCTCCAAATGCTTTAGGCCCACCAGGAAGTTCTGACTCAGGTTGGGCAGAGTAGGGGTTCTCTAGAACTTTTAAAACTCTGCGGACCTGAGAGATTGAACAATAGTTTATTTAACATAATGAGCAATGATATATATATATATACAGGGTTGGGTACTAACGTATTACATGTAACAGGGATTACGTAATCAGATTACAAAAATGAAGTAACTAATCAACCCAGTTTACTAAAAAAAAAAAAATTACAGTTAGTCTTAAAAACAGCTGATTACATTTTTGATTACTTCAACTAATAAGATGTGGGCTGCAAGTGTTTTACTCAAGCACACTGAAATAGCAGGTTTTTACATTTTAAGCAGACGCTCTTATCCAGAGCGATTTACAGGCACATAATAGGGTCAAGTGTCTTGCTCAAGGGCACATCAGATTTTTCACCCAGTCGGCTTGTGGATTCGAAACAGCGACATTTCGGTTACTGGCCCAACTCTCTTAACTGCTAGGCTACCTGCTGTTACACAGCCCGGAAGTCACCTTTCAGTGGGAATGGAAGCTTTTCCCTTCCGTTCTAATCTATTTTAAATCTCCAAAACTGCCAAGTTCTCTCCTTGGTTGCTTTCCACAGAAACCTTTTTTTAAACTAGAAACGTCAGACCCCCACTTAATGAAAACTGAATCATCTCAAATTTCATCAGGATCTTTGGGTCAAAATGATATTTTTGATTAGTCAACACAGCTCCATCCTGTTCATTTCCCAAGTACTGACACACATGACAAATCAGCTGCTTACTCAGCTAAACTTCTAGTTTCAGTGGAAATGAGTACACTAAAAAAAAGTATTTTCAGACAGATCTACGTGTTTTGCAAACTTAGAATAGTCTACAGTCAAAGTATTTGCACAATTGATCATCCAACTCATGAAATAATCTGATGACTATTGGATCCGTTACATCTGTCTATTGACATCTTTATCATACGAGACTGTTATGGGTCAGACATGGGTAGGTCAGACATTCATGGTTGGGTCAGACATTCATGGTTGGGTCAGACATTCAAATGAACATTTCCTCTTTTACTGGCCACAATCTGCTTGGTGGCTGGGTGTAGTAGGCCTATTGCACAATCAAAGATGAGTGTTGGGAATGCTTTCCCTGGAACTTGACAGTGAAGCTGACCTTTTAGCAGTGATGCAGCAGGCAGCTGAGTCAGCACTTGCCTAAAGATATCTGCAGCATAAACTGAGGAGGCAGATGCTGGCTAACCAAAGAAGTAATCCAAAAGTAATCATATTACGTTACTCATTTCGAGTAATTGTCACGCCCAGACATTGAGATCTCTAGTTGGGTTGGTCAGGGTGTGAAATCTAATTTATATAGTTCTATGTTGGCCGGGTGTGGTTCCCAATCAGAGGCAGCTGTCGGTCGTTGTCTCTGATTGGGGATCATACTTAGGCAGCCATGTTGCCTACCTTAGTTGTGGGATCTTGTTTCTGTTTGGCTTGTTTGATGTTTAGCCTCTTGAACTTCACGTTCTGTTGGATTTTGCTATTTTGTCGGTGTTTATTAAAATAAACGACTATGTGCACATACCACGCTGCACCTTGGTCCGATCCTTTACACAACGAACGTGACAGAAGATCCCACCACCCACGGACCAAGCAGCGTGAACAGGAGGAGCAGACATCATGGACATGGGAGGAGATATTAGACGAAAAAGGATCATGGACGTGGGAAGAGATCCAGGCAGGTATGGATCGCCTTCCTTGGGAGCAGACGGAGGCAGCGAGGGAGATAAAACGGCGACTCAAAAGGTCCCGATCACGAAGGAAGCCCGAGAGGCAGCCCCAATAAAAAAAAATTGGGGGGGCACATGGGGTGGTTGGCGACGCAGCAGGAGGCCCTGAAAGGGCTGACTGTGAAGGAGGAGAGAGCCACTCGGAAGATGGAGGCCCTCCAAGCAGCTAAAGACCTGCAGCTCAGCACTCTGAGAGAGGAGGCCACCACCTTACAGGAGCTGTTAGTTAAGAGGGAGCAGGAGCTCTCCCTTCAGAAGGAGGCGCTGCAGGAGGCCCACAGGGAGAAGGAGTCAATGGATGCATGGAGAGAGGAGCTGGCCAGGCAACAGGAGGAGCTGAGAGAGGAGTTAACCCTGCAGCAGCAGAGAGCTCGGTCCTTAGAGCAGAGGCTGGCGGAGCCAGGTTTAGCAGAGCCAACTCCCCACACTCGCTTTGAGGAGCATGTGACCGTGCAGGCACCAGGCTATGCGCCGGCTTTACGCACTGTGCCGCCAGTGCGCCTTCACAGACCGGTACGGCCCGTGCCTGCTCCTCGCATCAAACCAGTAGTGCGTGTCTCCAGCCCGGTGCGCCCCATGCCTGCTCCTCGCACCAAACCAGTGGTGCGTGTCTCCAATCCGTTACGGCCCGTGCCTGCTCCTCGCACCAGACCAGTGGTGCGTGTATCCAGTCCGGTACGGCCCGTTCCTGCTCCTTGCACCAAACCAGTGATGCGTGTCTCCAGCCCGGTGCGCCCCGTACCTGCTCCTCGCACCAAACCAGTGGTGCGTGTCTCCAGTCCGGTACGGCCCGTGCCTGCTCCTCGCACCAGATCTGTGGTGCGTGTCCTCAGCCCGGTACGGCCCGTGCCGGCTCCTCGCACCAAACCAGTGGTGCGTGTCCCCAGCCTGGTACGGCCCGTGCCTGCTCCTCGCACCAGACCAGTGGTGCGTCTCTAGTCCGGTACGGCCCGTGCCTGCTCCTCGCACCAGACCAGTGATGCGTGTCTCCAGCCCGCTACGGCCCGTTCCTGCTCATCGCACCAAACCAGTGGTGCGTGTCTCCAGTCCGGTGCCAGAGTAGTCCGCTCCACCGGTGCCTAGTCCAGCTCCGGTTATCTGCTCCCTACCAGAGCCGGGGCAGTCCGCTTCACCGGTGCCTAGTCCGGTTTCGGTCGTCTACTCTTCCCCCATGCCGGAGCCATCCGCTCCACCGGGGTCCGAGCCGGAGCCAGACGTCAACCCCTCTCCAGGGTCGGGGTCTCCCACACCAGGGTCCAGACAGGACTTGGTGCATCGCAGGAGGACTGCTGGGCCGTGACCAGAAGTCAGCCCTCTCCAGGGTTGAGGGCTCCCACACCAGGGTCCAGACAGGGCTTGGTGCATTGTGGGAGGACTGAGAGGGGGAGCATCGCACCGGGGTCCAGACTGGACCGGGCGTGCAAAGGGGAGGCAGGATGGGAGAAGAGTTTACTGCCTACTTCACAGCCGGAGCCGGAGCCTCCACCGAGGCTAGATGCCCACCCGGACCCTCCCCTAATGAGTCAGGTTTTTGCGGCCGGAGTCCTCACCTTTGGGGGGGTGGTACTGTCACGCCCTGACATTGAGATCTCTAGTTGGATTGGTCAGGGTGTGAAATCTAATTTATATAGTTCTATGTTGGCCGGGTGTGGTTCCCAATCAGAGGCAGCTGTCGGTCGTTGTCTCTGATTGGGGATCATACTTAGGCAGCCATGTTGCCTACCTTAGTTGTGGGATCTTGTTTCTGTTTGGCTTGTTTGATGTTTAGCCTCTTGAACTTCACGTTCTGTTGGATTTTGCTATTTTGTCTGTGTTTATTAAAATAAATGACTATGTACGCATACCACGCTGCACCTTGGTCCGATCCTTTACACAACGAACGTGACAGTAATCCAATGGATTACGTTACTAAGGATTTATTGTTAAGTAATCCGCCCAACCATGGATATACAGTACAGTGAGCTCCAAAAGTATTGGTACAGTGACACTTTTGTTGTTGTTTTGGCTCTGTACTCCAGCACTTTGGATTTGAAACGATACATTTGCTATGAGATTAAAGTGCAGACTGTCAGCTTTAATTTGAGGGTATTTTGATCCATATTGGGTGAACCGTTTAGAAATTGCAGCACTTTTTGTACATAGTCCCCCCAAAGTATTGGAACAAATTCACTTATATGTGTATTAAAGTAGTCAAAAGTTTAGTATTTGGTCCCATATTCCTAGCACGGAATATTCCTAGCAAGTGGTCTAAGGCACTGCATCGCAGTGCTAACTGTGCCACTAGAGATCCTGGTTCGAATCCAGGCTCTGTCGCAGCCGGCCGCGACCGGGAGACTCATGGGCGGCGCACAATTGGCCCAGCGTCGTCCAGGGTAGGGGAGGGAATGGCCGGCAGGGATGTAGCTCAGTTGATAGAGCATGGCGTTTGCAACGCCAGGGTTGTGGGTTCGATTCCCACGGGGGGCCAGTATAAAAATATATGTATTCACTAACTGTAAGTCGCTCTGGATAAGAGCGTCTGCTAAATGACTAAAATGTAAATGTAAAAATGTGTCACTGTCCCAATACTTTTGGAGCTCACTGTATATCACTACAAACAGAAAGTGCAAAAAAAAATGTATTTCACCATGCATTGATAGCTACAGTGTTTAAAGTAGATACAACATGTCAATTCTATACCTCTGAGAAGTCTCCATTTTCGGCAGCCTGTATTGCATTCTGGGCAATGTAGTTGCGGAGCACCACACGTGGGTTGGTGCTGTCCATCACACGGATCCTCTCTTCCTCTATGGTACACACCTCCCTCGCTCCATTACACTCCTTCACCAACCGCTTCCTGGGTCATCGAACACACAGGGGGGATGATGTAAACCATGATTACAGTGTGAAACAGAGGAGGCTGGTGAGGGGAGGACGGCTCATAATAATGAATGGAATGAGTGAATGGAATGGAATGGTATCAAACACATAGAAACCAGGTGTTTGATGTGTTTGAGACCATTCCATTGATTCTGTTCCAGCCATTACTATGAGCCCGTCCTCCCAATTTAAAGTGCCACCAGCCACCACTGGTGTGAAACTATACCAAGAAAGTATGGATCAATTCATATATGCTTTAGTATGCAGGAAGCATGCTATTTCTTTCATCAATAACCAAGTAAGTGGTTTTGATTGAGTAGGATCCTCGATCCGGCATCTCCTAACTAACTAACCTGTACTGGCTGACCCAGCGTAGCCAATCCTCTCCCTGCTTTGCCCTCAGCTCATCCTGATTGGTGCTCAGCAGCTCCTTCAGCCTGCCCATCTTCTCCAGCTGATGGGCCACTTCTGGTCGGTCTGTCACCAGGCAAAACATGGCTGGGTTGGTCTGGCCCATAGAGAGGACCATAGCCAGCTCACTGTGTGCAGAGACCGAGTCAAGAGAGAGGTAAAATATTGAGGGGCTGGATTAAAAACATTAGCTAGGAGGATGGGCAATATAGTGCTAGTTCGCTAATTACTTGCCGATAACTATACGAATATGAATACATACACTGAGGTGCTACATCTGACATACTTACATTAGCATGTATAGCTAATATTGCTAGCTACCTACTTAACCAGACAGATAATACAAATGTCTAGCAACCTAAAACAAGTCCTTCTGCACTAAAACAGCCTTAACTTACAGATTATCCTTGTATGATTTTTCTCCAAATCGCTGATTGCACATCAAGGGAACACAATGAAGGATGATATTAGGAACACAACAGTTTTGATATCTTGCAAAAACTTGTGATTAGGAACATTTCTGAGAACATTTGTTAGGTTAACCTATAGCCCAGTCATTTGGGGTTTGTGTGTGAATGAAAATGAGGGGATCCCAGTGGATTGGTTGATGGAAGAATTGTTGAAGTCAATTCCTTCCAACTTCAATGCATGTTGTAGAGCATTACATGTATGCATCTTGTATTTCCAATCCTGTGAACTGAGATGAATCGAAACAGAGTTGACATCAAATCTATTCTGATGACCGTCTGTAATTGGTCATTGGGAAATATTTAAGTTTAATGTGATGGAGGACTAGCCCCAAGGTAGGCCACACCACTGTACCCCCCCTCACCGGGGCTCCATGGTGGGCTTGTTGGCCACCTTAAGGTCCTCCAGGGAGACACACTGCTCCAGGATGTGGTCCACCACCGGGCCCCCCGTCGCCCCCTTCCCCTCCCCCGCCACAGGGCAGGACACGCCACTCAGCAGGCGGAAGGTGTTGGTGAAGTCTGCTCCTGTGAGAGAGAGAGAGAGAGAGAGAGAGAGAGAGAGAGAGAGAGAGAGAGAGAGAGAGAGAAAAGAGTGTGAGTGGGGACTTTATATGTTCGGTTGCTGGATGAAATAACTTACTGTTGTGCAGAGTTAGTCCCCTCTGTATGTACAGGTACAGTATGCCTGTTTTCTGCACAGTTTGTCCCATCCCTCTCCCCATACCTGTGTTGTGCATGAGCCGCAGCAGCTCAGAGACAAGCTCCTGGTCCTCCGGTTCCTTCCACCTCAGTAGGCCCAGCTTCCTCCTCATGTTGGCCAGGTAGAGGGTCTCGTAGAGAGGCATGAACTCATCAAGGATGGCCCCTGCCTGGGTGGCATGGAGCTCAGAGCCCAGGGTCTCAGCCAGACGAGCGAGGTTCCAACGGCACACGGACGGCTGGGCTTGGTATGAGTAGCGCCCCCTCCGGTCCGACGCGTTGCACACAAACTCTGGGTCGAATCTGGAAGATGGGAAGAGATATGGAGTGTTTTACCAATAAGCCCTTATGATTAATCAATGATGTACCATACATGACTGCACAAATTGCATTTTGTTAGCAAAAATGCATAATAAGGAATTTTAGCTGTGTTCTTTCTGGCCCCTGCCAGTACCTAATAATACTGTATATTCAGCTTGCCTAAAAATTATTTTGTGAATTACATACTCATGATACAAGTATCCATTTCCTGAATTAATAGGTTTTGATATCATTAGGACATCTTGAAGTTCCTGTTGAAAGGGGAAGTGAGGCAGAAGTACCTGTCCATGAAGCCAAAGGGGCCGTAGTCCACAGTAAGTCCCAATATGCTCATGTTGTCTGTGTTGAGGACACCATGACAGAAGCCAACACATTGCCACTGGGCCACCAGATGAGCCGTCCGCACTGTCACCTGAAAACACAAGGGGGCGCCACAGAGCCAGTTTACAAATTAATGTAATTTTGTCAGTGTGCACTTTAGGGTGAAATGTATTCACCCTGTATAGTTTATGTACAGTGCTAGAGAATAATTTAAGAATATGAGCAACTTCCATCTGGTACCGTTGTTCATATTGATAATAAGTAACATTCTCTCATATTTATTATATGAGTAGCAATACAAAGGGTAGTATAGTCATCGTATAGTGATACAGGAACCTCACGTTGAAACTGAAGTTTCAGTGTAGTCCACACCTCTTTGAAAAATGCTGTGTTCCTCTCTTTGCGGTTGCTGTAGTTTCGTTGGATGTCAGGGTAAAAGGTGTCGATGACGTAGTCCACTAGCTGAGCCCGAATGTCGTGGCGCCCTGGACTGGGACCCTGTCGGCCTGAAAACTCATCCCGAGACTGAAAGATCTCAAAGGATCCGAATCTGCACAAGCAAGTCATCATTCAGTAACAAAAGCAGAGTTCATGGCTAGCCAGCTAGTCAGCTAGTCAGCTAGCCAGCTAGTCAGCTAGTCAGCTAGTCAGCTAGCCAGCTAGTCAGCTACATCCCGATACTCTTAAATGATTTATTTTCCTTGTTTTCTCTCACCTATGACCCTGATACACCACCTACAGTAAGAAGGCTATCACAGTAATATAATATAGCCAAATCATCTTCAATGGCTTCCTCTCTCTACCACTGAGCACTTGACAAGGGAGAGAAATATTGTATAAATCCATCCGTTCCATTCACCTTCCTACTGTGGTCATCATGAAGGAAAGGAGACAAGGAAAGTAGGCCATTGGTACATATTGTAACAAGGCCCCTGTATCTCGCTACATTGAGAGGAAGAGGGGAACCACCAATAACCATTCACCTGATGAAGGAGGGGGCGATGCGCAGGACCACCGAACACCTCTCCGGGCGGCGCTGGCCATTGTTGAGGGGGTCTCTGTTGACATAGAGGTCTGATGTCACCAGAGAGGCGGCACGGGTGGTGGGGATGCCCAGGGCGGCCATGGCCTCGCTGCACAGGAACTCCCGGATGCTGGAACGAAGGACCTTCCGTCCGTCTGACTCTCTGAGGGGGATGAGAGAAGAGGAGGAGAGAGGAGGAGAGAGGAGGAGACGGGAGGACCGAGGAGGAGAGAGGAGACGGGAGGAGAGAGGAGGAGACGGAAGGAGAGAGGAGGAGACGGGAGGAGACGGGAGGAGAGAGGAGGAGACGGGATGAGAGAGGAGACGGGAGGAGAGAGGAGGAGATGGGAGGAGAGAGAAGACGGGAGGAGAGAGGAGGAGACGGGAGGAGAGAGGAGGAGACAGGAGGAGAGAGGAGATGGGAGGAGAGAGGTGGAGACGGGAGGAGAGAGGAGGAGACGGGAGGAGGAGGAGACGGGAGGAGAGAGGAGGAGACGGGAGGAGAGAGGAGGAGACGGGAGGAGAGAGGAGGAGACGGGAGGAGAGAGGAGGAGACAGGAGGAGAGAGGAGACGGGAGAGAGAGGAGGAGATGGGAGGAGAGAGAAGACGGGAGGAGAGAGGAGGAGACGGGAGGAGAGAGGAGGAGACAGGAGGAGAGAGGAGATGGGAGGAGAGAGGTGGAGACGGGAGGAGAGAGGAGGAGACGGGAGGAGAGAGGAGGAGACGGGAGGAGAGAGGAGGAGACGGGAGGAGAGAGGAGGAGACGGGAGGAGAGAGGAGGAGACAGGAGGAGAGAGGAGGAGACGGGAGGGGAGAGGAGGACAGAGGAGGAGTACAACCATAACATGGATTAGGAATAATAATAAAGAAAGGATTAGAAATGGTCCTCTTGCCAGGTAATAGTACTACCAGCTGTACTGGACAACATCTGTTTGATATGACTTCTTTTTACAGTGTAGTTAGACCTACATGTAACGATGTAAAGACATGATGATTCTACGTGACTACATGCACATGATAGCTGTGCAACGAAGGTAAAGTGTGACCAAAAGGTGTATTGGTCCCGGAATCAATGATGAGTGATAGCTATCTGAAATTCATAACATTATTGGTCTTTGGGTACAAATCCAAAGAATAGAAGTAGACCTACTCAAGCAGTAGTACCAGACACTAGGTGGGCCTGGCACAATTCAGATGCCTGTGCATTGTTTAGCACTGCAGAAGGAGTTGAAGTGTGCCAAGAAGTTGATCTCTTAAGCAGCTCTGCAGCTGTTGTGCAATTGCCTCACATGCACATGACTCTAATCTAGGCATGGAAGACTTGGCTGGGATGCCAGATCCATTGAGTCAGCAAATTACTATTGTGTACCTTTGCATGGAGGAACATTCTGGAACATACCCCTACATTCATGCATGTTTACAGACTTCCAAAACGATGTCCTACTTAGCCTACTGCTAAAATAAGATCATATAGGCCTAGTGAATGACAAACAATGAGGGAAGAGTGCATACAACCAATATGAATCTCGTAAAATTAAGCATAGGGCCTGGGCTGTAAATGATACTACTGTCAAAGTTTGTGAAGTTGCCATTTCAGGCCTATTGTAGGCTAATTGTCGGTTGTGATAGGTTTATACAAAAAACGCGGACCTTCCTTGAAAACCTATTAGGCCTAGGCAGTAATACCATTCAAAACGTATTGCAAAAATAAAAGCTGTTACCTGGAGTAAGGTGTGACACCTGCACCCTTCACCTGTATTTCCCATCGGCCACATGGGTTGTCACGCTGCACGGAACCGATTTGGTCCGCAGGTGCTTCCACCTCGCCAAGGTAACACACTGCCCCATCCCCCAGCTGTCCAGAAAATAGTCCAAACTGATGACCACAGTAACAATGCGCAGCTGGATCCGAGCCCGGTAAAGCTTTCGAACCGCTCAAATATTCAGGACCAAGTGGGTCGTCAAATATTTCCTCCGCGTCTAGCCCAAGCAGAGTGAGTGCTGGTCCGGATACTGCAACGAAAGTGGGGTTGACAAGAGGTTGTGGCTGGACGCGGGAGAAGCATGCTCCGCTGACCGTTCGTGACCCTGGTTCTTTGGAGGAGTCAATTGGAAGTTTTTTCAGCGCAACATTGTTGAAAGGTAGGCGCTCGAGAGATGAGGATTTAGAGCCCTCCGAGTCCATGCCGACAGTGACCACTATAATGGTCAACAGAGTTCGGGTCGGCCAGTTAGTCGTGCCCGGCACAAAACAAGTGCTCTATAATCCACTCATAGATTTAGCTTATGGCAACTCTCTCTCACACTGACTGGATCATGGTTCAAAACAGTGAGTGGAGCTTGTTAGTGCACTGTTCAAAACCAGCCTGCATAGAAAGTCGTTAAAGTCTCAATTTGACTCTCTTGAAGGTTGTCATTATGGTAATCTGACATCCCTCTAGTCTATTTTGCCTTGGTTAAACCAGATTTCGATTATTAATTGCCCGATGGAGTAGGCTACAATGCTCAAATAAAGTATTATTCTACAGTGAGCTTTCAAAGTGTGTGTGCATGTGCACGTGTGTAAGTAAGGTATGCCTGGCTACGTGTGTGTAGCTAACTGTGTGTGTAGCTTTGTTGATGTCTGTGTAGCTATGTGTGTGTGAATGTGTGTGTGTGTAGCTATGTGTGTGTGGTTTGTAATGTAACCTTTTTAATTGCCAATAATATAGACGAGGGCACATTATTGCTTCCTTGTGCAGGAGAGTGTATTGCTCTTGTCTCATATGAGATGTCATACAGGTACCCATAATTCAACACTGTGACTGTGTCTGACCAGAGAGGCCCAGGCGGAATCGACCATTCCCGATGCTGAGGATTTAACACTCAGGTCCACTTCCAGGACGGGTCCTGGTCATAAAATAAAGGCCAGCTAGCATCCAAGGCTTTTAAAATGCAGATGGAAGCGCTGTGCCAGCCAATCTGTGAAGCAGGAGATACATTTGGCAGTTTATATCTTTAAAGAGGATGCACTGGGGAAGGACTACCTGGATTAGTTTTGGGGCAAAATGGTGGGATATGACTATGGAATTTTAATCATAAAGGTAGGCTTAGTTGGAAAAATACAGTATAGGCATTTGCCACAATTTGCCACTATCATGCATATTCCCTGCATGCATATTAGCTTAAATGTATATATGCATATATACCATCACAAAATACATAAAGAATATACACTACAGATGGTTTATAAAGAGTTGCAGAAACATCAACACACACAATCAATTTTCAAAGATTCACTCAGCAGATAATTATGTGTTTGGAGTGTAGTATATTAAAGCAAAGAACTCACCGTCGTCCTTTCCATTGAGTATTTGAGTGAAATGTACTTTCCGTTGAGTATATTTTTGTGTACAGGAGTTGTGTTTATCAAATTATGGCCACATCAACATGAGTAGTACAGTGGTGTCATGTGTTTGGGTCTCTCATGTCAAGGACAACCAACAGACTGTGAAGTACATCCATTCTCTGTCATGAGGTATGACACAAATCTTTTGTTCATCAGTCACGAGGTAATGTCTGTGTGTCGATAAGCATTAGAATGTCTGCTAAATGGCATATTATATTATTATTATATTATGTGACACATTATAAACTGGGTGGTTCGAGCCCTGAATGCTGATTGGCTGACAGCCGTGGTATATCAGATCGTATACCACGATTATGACAAAACATGTATTTTTACTGCTCTAATTACGTTGGTAACCAGTTTATAATAGCAATAAGGCACCTCAGGGGTTTGTGGTTTATGGCCAATATACCACGGCTATGGGCGGCTGTGTCCAGGCACTTCGCATTGCTTCGTGCATAAGAACAGCCCTTTGCCGTGGTATATTGGTCATATACCACACCCCCTCGGGCCTTATTGCTTAATTATAATACGTGGAACACAACACACACACAACACAATTACAAGAGGAAGAGAATCAAATGCACAGTGAGTATTGGAGGGTAGAGGATAAATACACCAAATGGAGGTAAATGATCACAATTACATTATAGACATCGATCTGGTCTTTTCAAAAGCTTAACCTGACAATTTATAACAGAATGTGGGGAGTGTATCATCATAAGATGAATATGTATCACAATATATAACTGCACAAACACTTAAAAAATTTATATACATGTATACATGGAACTAGACCTGTCTGCTGTAGCAATTTGGACATTAGACATCTTCCATAATGGTCAACTGACTGTCAAATATTGATATACAAGACAAATTTCACCACACTGAAAATGGTATAGTCAGTACACTCTTAGAAAAAAGGTGCTACCTAGAACCTAAAAGCGTTCTTCGGCCATCCCCATAGGAGAACACTTGGAATAACCCTTTTTGGTCCCAGGTAGAACCCTTTTTGGTTCCATGTAGAACCCCGTTCCACAGAGGGTTCTACATTGAACCCAAAAGAGTTCTATCTGGACCCGAAACAGATTTTCCTATGGGGACAGCCAAAGAACCCTTTTGGAACCCTTTTTTCTAAGAGTGTATGGTCAAGTCTAACAATCATACTGTTCAAATATAACAGTAAATATTACATTTCTCTGTGCCGGATTATTTACAAGAAACAACCAAATGAGTTATTATGACTTATAGCACAGAATAAAATAACACTTTGTTTCACTGCACATCTTGTTAAACAGTCGCTCCACACATATATTACATTATATGTTCAGTCTTCACATTTCTTAAAGGGGCATGTTCATAAACAGCAGGCAGTATATTTACAGTCATGTCAATTGTCGGTCTTCACAGATGTCCATGTATATACAGTAAATACCTCAGGATTGTTGGTCGGAGAAAGAGATGGTGAGTGGATGTGAAAACGAGCAGGTATGTCACAGCTAACCTCGCTCTTGGGTTAAAGTAGTGACACTACACTGTCAGAGACAGAGTAAAAAGATATGTCCTCCATTTTCCTCTTCCACACACGATCCCAAATTTGAAGTTAGAGGCATTGTACAGTCCAAATGGTATTACTCTCCGATGGGTTGATCCCTAGTCAAGCTCCAGGGTTGGCCCACTCTCTTTATTAGTGTGCGACTGGTCGGTGCGGTCTTGGTTGCAGGCAGTTAGCTAGTAGACAGGCCATGGCGATGCCGCCTAACTGGGTGAAGGCTAGCCCTAGCACGGTGGCAGCAATGTGGAAGACGTTGTCGTTGACAAAACTGAAGACCTTCCGGAAACATCCGTGGGGATGGATCCCAGCAGCCGCGACCCCTTCGCTGTCCACTGCTGGTAAGGGTCGGTTCCTGCAGCCCTTGCGTCGCACGCAGCAGCTGTCGGGGAGCGACACAGAGGAGCCATTGCCCATGGGCGAGAAGGCTGCGTCCTGATTGGCCCAGTCGGAGGTCAGCCAATCGGCCCAGCCCTCGGCCCCGCAGCACTCTAGCACCCTCTGCAGGCTATCCAGAGCGTTGGAGCTGCCCTCGTCTTCGCCATAGCCTGCCACTGCCCGCTGCAGTCCGCTACGGAACCCTCCGGCGATGTCCTCGCGGTAAAACAGACCCGAGAGGCCGGCGGCTAGCCCTGCCATCAGTGCCGCCAACTGGATGAAGCCATATGCCCGCAGCACGAAGGGTAGGTTGGCGGCCACTCCCAGACAGCCCAGGAAGCCCCAGGCCGTGACGGTGGCCCCCGTGGCCAGAAGGATGAGCGGGGCGTTGGGGTAGCGGTTGGCCGACAGCAGCATGTAGTCGGCCAGCGATACCTGGGCCCACACGCCCAGGGTGAAGACGGCCAGACCGGCCGCCCAAAAGAGGCAGCTGAAGGCCAGCAGGGCCAGGCGCAGCAGGGACATGATGCCTACTGGCCGGCAGCAGGGCAGGGGTCCGCCCACGCGGGGAGCTGGGGGTGCCATGGAGGCCTCGGAGCACAGGGACAATGAGAGGCGCTGTTGGTGCTGCTGCAGCTGTTCCTGGTGCTCCTGGTGTTGCTGCTCCTGGAAGGGCGAGAGCAGGTACCCGGGGAGTGCCGATGGCCGCCGAAGCCCAGTAGAAGTGTTGAGGAGGCTCAGCCCTCTGGGAGAGGAGAGCCTCCGCACCGCTAGCTGCTCACGTTCCCAGTCCACCGCTCGCCTGGGGCTCAGCCGAGCGGGCAAGGAGTCGTAGGGCAGTGCACAGCTCATGATGACCGGTTCAGGCTTTATCTACTCTCTCTCTCTCTCTCTCTCTCTCTCTCTCTCTCTCTCTCTCTCTCTCTCTCTCTCTCTCTCTCTCTCTCTCTCTCTCTCTCTCCTCTCTCTCTCTCTCCTCCCCTCTCTCCTCCCCTCTCTCCTCCTGTTCTCCCTTGTTTCTCCCTATGAGGCAACCCCTCCCCCGTTCTTTACGACTGGCTGTTAACCCACCCCCCCCCTTCCGTACCCCCACTTCACTGTAAATCTCGTTGACGGAGGCGTCGTGTCGTGGTGTTATCTGCATCCGCAGCCCCCCTCTTTCTGTCTTATTTATCTGTTTATTTCGGGCATTCCTTCCACCTGCGTGGTCACCAGAGCTCCATGTCACTATGGTGAGTGCCGCATCCTCTCGCTCTATGGTCAGCGACAGAGGTGTTTATGATGGCTAGGACTCTGAAACCACCCACGCACCCCCTCTCTCTGTGCGGAGGAGTCTCTTGTCAAGATTGTAGTACCTACTCTGGTCGATTTGTAGCATCAACGAGCTGGCAAGAAAGTCCCCTATTCTGGTATGTGCTGTATTTTGTGAATATCATCCCAAGAAAGACACATGCACTCACATGTATGATATTCTGTTGAGATAAGGCAAGTGGCCGACAACCATTTTGTGAACCAATATCAGTCCAGGACCTATATTGACTACTGTACTTTATGGCACTTGGAATGGGATTGGATGGCGATAAAAAATTACGCAACTAGAAATACAGTATACTAGATCTGATCAACTGTATTAGATAACGAAACACAACTGGTTACACGTCCTTACATAGGCTATATAATTGTTTTGTTGACAATAGCCCGACCATTCCCATAATATCCTGCAAAATCCATGCAAATCAGAGGTCCCAGCAGAAATTCTGCTACAAATGATATGGTGTCAAAGGAGAGGCATGTCCCCTACCCTTCCCATAGATATTAGCGATCATTACCAAAGTTAGCTTTTGTTTAGCTGGCGTGCTATAGCTTCAGTTAGTTTGTCATACTAGCTTCCATTTTTCGTAACATCTGAGTAATTTACAATGAGATTACAACAACAGTCCCTTTTGGATCCCCTCTACCCTCGCGATACGCTTCAGCCATTGCATGAAGTGCATGAAAAGGGTAATGTTTTAATTGGAATTAGACCGGAGGTGATTTTGATAGTCAATGGGAAACCAAATACAGCTAAAGGGTTTGGTGGGGTAATGGGCTTAATGGCCTGACTGCCATTAACAACATGGAACCATTAGCCAAGGTAAAGGTCTCAGTTTGAGGTCATAGCCCCACCAATATATCATGGTATATCCTCCATCTTGGGCTTCCTGGACACATTTATATACTTTCCCCTCTGAGTTTGCTGCAAATAGCACTGACTCTGTTTTATATCTATTTTTCAGAAATAACATTTGTTTACAGTGTTTAGTCATGAAAGAGAGGAAATAAGCCAAATATAGACTCCCAATTCATGGACCAAAGATATCTCCTTCTCTCAGGTGCTGTTAAATGGTAACCCGTTGTCCCCGGCTGGAATGAGTGCATCCCTCTCAGACATTGGTCATCCTCTTTCTCCTTCTGCGTCACACACACACACACACACCCACACACACACACACACACACACACACACACACGTGCCCACACACACACACACACACACACACACACACACACACACACACACACACACACACATATGCACGCACACACGCACATACATATACACACACACACACATGCACACACACACATATACATGCACACACACACACACACACACACACACACACACACACCACTCACACACATACACACACCAATCAGGGTTCATTAAAGCCCCTTCCGCTAATTAAACACATTCGCGCAATGAAGGCGTCGTTTGAAAAGGACAACCATCCATCAGGGGGGAGGGGCAGAGTAAAGTGGGGTGCCAGGGGAGAGGGGGAGAGGGACAGGGGAGAGGGGCATACCTTAGAGGGCCATTTACAGTTTTTTTCAATTGCTAACAAGCATCGGTCAATACTTAAGCCACTTTTTCAAAACTCTTCACACAGTCTGCATTACCAACATGCATCTTTGCCAAACAGTTAATCTCACCTCCAAAACTCACTCAAACCACCAAAACATTTCATACATGTCTCTAAATAAATTGGTTATTGAACAGATATCTTATCTAGACATATTGATACCGGAGTTCTTTCACACGTTCACCGTTTCTCTCAAAGGGTACAGTGTACAACTGCTTCATCCTTAATTTATGTTTCTCTAGGACTCTGGAAATTGTCGTTGTGCTGACCCTTATCTCATCAGAGACCACCGCTCTTGTTCTTCCTCTCCTTTGTCCTCCACACATTCTCCCTCTCCCTGCCACTCTTCTTTCCCCACCAACCTGTCTTCCTTGATCCATGTTTCCAAAATAAATCATTTCGAAGCCGTCCTCTTTTGTCTGTTTGGTAATGAGACTAAAAACAGGACACTTGGGTAGGCTTTCAGCTGAAATTGCAATCAGCTGTGTTTGGAATGATTACAGTTTTACCAAATTGCTAAAACACAATTTTGCAAACTAGGCTGGTTTTATCAAAATACATAACACAATTCACAAAACCACACACCCAAACTGCAAAATACCTCATATATCCTGCAAAATGAAGCACTGCAACCAAAACTACATATAGCATGATCAAAATCAAACGTTTGCACGAAATGGCACACACTTCATTCATATTAAAAGATTTTTGTCTAACCAACTACACACTGTTGGGCATAATGAAAAGCACTCTCATCTTTAGTATGCTTTGCCATAATACTAAAACAGTTCAAATTGTAGAAAATTCTTCAGATTGTTCACATGCACAGAAATATTTGCAGATACACACACATGCTGTTGAAACATTTGTAAAAAAAAAAATTCACCAAATAAGTCAGTGCAATATATGCACAGCAGATATATGTACATTGGACTGAACAAAAATATACTCATAAAAAACAGTAAACTGAAAAAAACAATTGCAGAAAAAATGTGCTGAAAAAAAATATATAAAAAAATAATTAGGCAGCATCTTGCCGCAGAGCTGTGTCTGGCCACAACGCCTCGTCCACATCACAGCTGGGTCTGGCCACAACGCCGTGTCCACATCACAGGTAAAATCTTCCCTTGCCAGATATCGAGGGAAGAAGCGCCTTGAGTGCCTTATCCATCCCTGAATCGCACCCACATCAATCTCATCACATGCCTCTTCCCTCGATGTCTGGCAAGGGGCTGCCGGTCGTATACCTTCCACCGCCATGCCGAAAAGAACTCTTCTATGGGATTCAGAAATGGTGAGTATGGTGGGAGGTATTGCACAAGAAATGGTGGGTGGTCAGCAAACCAGTTTTGGACTGGGGCTGCACAATGAAAGCTCACGTTGTCCCATACTACAACGTACCGGGTTCTTTGATGGTCTGCATCATTCATACGCTCTGGTGGTATGAGAATGTTGTGGAGTCTGTCCAGAAATGTGAGAATATGGGCTGTGTTGTATGGTCCAAGGTTGGCATGACGGTGGAGGACACCATGCGTATTGGAGATGGCAGCGCACATTGTGATGTTCCCACCACGTTGGCCAGGAACATCTATAATGGCTCTGTGGCCAATGACGTTTCTCCCCGTTCTTCTGGTCTTTGCTAGGTTGAACCCAGCCTCATCTATAAAGATGAACTCATGTGGGATTGCATGAGCATCCATTTCCAGTACTCCCTGAAAACAAAGAACAAAAGCAGTCAATATGGTGTTATCCAGTACACTGGGAAACAACGTTGCGTGTAGTGTACTGCAGTCAATATTGTACTTACATCCACATATGCTCGTCTGACCTCTTTGTTTCTTTGAGAGTTTCTCTCAAACGGCACCTTATAAAGTTGTTTCATTCTGATTTGGTTTCGCTTGAGAATGCAAGCCAATGTGGACAGACTGACTTGTTGAATGTTGTTGAATATGGTGTTGTCTTGGATGATGTGGCTTTGAATTTCTCATAATCTGATTTCATTATTTTCCAAAACCAAGTTTACAATGGCAGCTTCCTGTACCCTGGTGAACATTTGGCCCCTTCCTCCACCATGGTTGCGTCTCTCAGTCCTTTAGAAAAACAAAAAAACAAAAATATAGGGCTTGGACAATGCAGCCTAAAGATATTTCCCCCACAGTAGAGTAAATTGTACAGGAAACTTGTGCAGTTAGTGTATGACATCAGCCATTCATGAAGTAAACAGGTGTCACCCAACTGATACACTATGACATGGGGTGTACTACATAGTGTAAAATACATTTTGGTTACATACCTGTACTCCAGTCTAAATGTCCGGATGACACAGGCGACAGTAAAATGGCTCATGTTGGGCTGCACTCTCTGTCCAGCCTCTCGCATTGTCAGCCCATGGTTGATGACATGATCAACTAAGGTTGCTCTGATTTCATTTGAAAGTTGTTGTCTTCTTTGGCCATGAACTCCTCTACCAGATCTACCCCTACCTCTCACTCTTCCTCCCCCTCTCATTCTCACCCTTCCTCTTCCTCTTCCTCTCTCTGCAACGTCTTCCATTGTTGTTGTAAACATAGTGCTTACTTCCTGATTGAAGTGGTAACAATGAACCATTGAGGTGTTTGGCCAGGTGGCACATGTATTGGCCAATTAGCTCATGTAGTGTCATTTTGAATGGCAGTGTTTTGAAATGGCAAACATGTGACTTTATGTCAGATTGTTGTGTCTTATGCAGTGAACCGTGTGCAGTGCATTTAAAAAGTGCCGTTTTGAATTGCAAAATGTGTGTAAAGCAGAAAATGTGTTTAGACTTTTGGAGACTTGAGAAGAGGTTTTGCTCTTTGTGTGTCAGTTTAAATAATTGTGCTGTGCATGTCATTTTAGTGTGTTAGCAATTGGAAAAAACTGTAAATATTCTGCTGAGATTTTCTATATGTTTAAATCTGGTTACTGTAGAAATGCATGACATTTGCCATCATTCTGTTTTTGAATGTGTTTTTAACAGTTTTGGAAACAGTGTGTTAGCATTTGAAAACATGTGCTGCAAATATCTAGTTTTGCAGGTGGTGGAGTATGAATGAGAAAAGAGTTCATGGATTTTCGGAGAATGTGGTCATTGAAGGCATTTTATGTGAAAGCAATGAAAATGATTCACAGTTTGGTACACATACACTTCTGTTTCGCTGACTGTGTGAAGAGTTTTGACAATGTGACTTAAGTTTTGACCAATGCATGTTAGCAATTGAAAAAAACCGGTAACTAGTGTGTTCCACCAGTGAGGTTGGGGCGAGGAAGGTTCTGTGCAAACCAAGCCTGGAATATTGTCCATGTGAATGGTAATGTCCATGCCATGAGATTCCTTAATATTGTCTTAATATTACACACCTCACACCCATGTGCCAGTTAGTGTTTGTCACATTTAACTTGTGTCTGAATAGACAGCCCGGGCTTATGATAAATATGGTGGAACAAGGGACAAAAAAATAGGACAAAGGCCACAGAAAACCACAGTAGAAAACCACAGTAGAAAACCACAGTAGAGGGCAGCATTTGCAAAGGAATCCAAATTCCAGCGGAAGTATTCACCTCTTGTTAAATGAAGGAAAAGAGCTTAGATCGATAAACTTTGATTCCTGGCTAATTTTAGCAATGCTGAGTATCGTTTCTATAATAGTCACCACAGTGTGACTGAAATTGGTTGACGGTTTAATCATCCATTAATTTAATTGACTTATCTCCACCCCTTCTTTCCACATCTGGCCCAGTCCAAGGTATTTCAGGCAGTGAAACTGTTCAACTGCTAGACTGGTAGCTGTGGGAGTGAAACTGAGATTTACATAGACAGGGCTGGGTGGTTCTGCTTGTCCCAGAATAGAGTAGCACTGTCACCAGATGTTCTACTACTATATAACATTAGGAGAGGGTCAGCTACTACTACTACTACTACTACTACTACTACTACTACTACTACTACTACTACTACTACTACTACTACTACTACTACTACTACTACTACTACTACTACTACTACTACTACTACTACTACTACTACTACTACTACTACTCTATAACATTTGGAGAGGGGAGAGAATACACTGTGTTATCAGTGAACAAAACCCTTTCAGATCAACAACACACACAGGATAAACAACTAGCTACAGTACAGAGAACAACCGAGAACAATGAAACACTGAATCTGTAAAGATAAAGGTCAACAAAAAACTCTGGATGGATTTTTAGACAAAACAATCCATCAGATAAATGTATGTTACATTCATGCTCTACAGGTTAGCACAGCAAGAGGAACAAAACACTAGGAGGGGTTTTCCTGGACACAGATGAAGCCTAGTCTTAGACTAAACATCACTTTCATATAGTCTGGATACAGTATCATTTAATATTCACAATGTAAAATCAGACATGAAATCTCCATATCAATTTATGTCACATCTACTCTGAGATACAAGCCCAAAATGACCTCAAAATACTATTCAAAACTATAGATGAGATTCACCTTTCAACCATGCCAGTGTTAACATCTACTATGAATACAATTTAAAGTGTTGTTTATATTATAGAAAAAGTAGTTGCTACATCTCAACAGAACAATGAGCTGACATGCAATACTGTATATCAAAATGTGCAACTGTATATATTTATAAATGTCACATTAAAATACTTTTATTGCCAAATAAACTTGGTTGTATGTGAACAATTCTCTCACTTCGGTGACTCTGCCCTTTAAAAATCTACCAATCTGTCTAAGAAATCTCTAAAATGATATAGTCTAAAATAATTTTATCTGGAGAAGATGATAACATCTCATAACGTTGTTACATTTAGTTTAATTTTTCATTCTGGTGAAGTCTCCGTACAAAAACCTGATAGTACTGAAATACTAGTATAAGACAATAGGGACTGATAGTACTGAAGTACTAGTATAATACAATAGGGACTGATAGTCCTGAAGTACTAGTATAATACAATAGGGACTGAAAGTACTGAAGTACTAGTATAATACAATAGGGACTGATAGTACTGAAGTACAGTACTCGTATAATACAATAGGGACTGATAGTACTGAAGTACTAGTATAATACACTAGGGACTGATAGTACTGGAGCACTAGTATAATACAATAGGGACTGATATTACTGAAGTACTAGTATAATACACTAGGGACTGATAGTACTGGAGTACTAGTATAATACAATAGGGACTGATAGTACTGAAGTACTAGTATAATACAATAGGGACTGATAGCCCTGGGTTATGAGTATAATCCACTGGAGAACACATATAAATACTTTTTTTTTTATCTTAGAACACTGATTTACAGTATAAGGTATTCAAAACATGATCAAATAATCTGCATAATCTGTATCATAGTTAACAGTTATGAATGTGGGTCCTTACCAGGAAGAATATTTACATATGAAACTTTTCATTGGCAGCACATGCTTCAGTGGTCTGGGAGTGTTTATATCCCTGTGAGTTTAACACTTCATGACTGAGAGCTGTCCTTCATGACAACAGAACCCACAACCACCATGACTTTTATCACCATCTTTATCTGGACACTTGCTTTCTACATCAAGGGTAAAAAAACAATAGGAGTTATGTGTTTGTATAATGAAAAGTAAACAATCTGTGTGAACTGAAAGATTGTTAAGATTGTTTTATTAATTCCTGGTAATGTACAATTATTAGTGTTTTCTATGTTTCAGAATCCAGAGGACAAGTCACTGTGCCTCTGACTCCTACTGTGAAAGCTGTTCTCCAAGGACAGACAGTCTCTCTGAACTGTAAAACCAGCAGTAATGTGCATGGAGATTGTTACAATGGTCAGTCATCGGGCCATCAGTGTCTATCCTGGTACCAAAAGAAACCTGGATAAAACCCCAAACGCATGATGCTTCTAGGGAACACACTCCCAAACTCCTTGTTTATCAAGGAAGTATTCTTAGCTCTGGGACTCTATCTAGATTCAGTGGTAGTGGATCTGGGAGTAACTTCACTCTTACCATCAGTGGAGTCCAGGCTGAAGATGCAGCAGATTACTACTGTCAGAGTTTCCACTATCCCAATAGTAAACAAAAACCTCCCTCAGTCAGACTGCACAGTGACTGTACTGCTACAGCTGGGACCTACTGCAGGTGCTGAGGGGAGGAGACAGTGACATGGAACACTGATCAGTAAGGAGGTCAACTGTGATGTGACAATATGTTTAGAAAGCAATCATTCAGATCACATTACCATCATCGTCATTAACATCATCATAGTTATGACTGACAGTATTTGTCATGGGCTCAAAGGGTATATAAAAGTTATTTGAAGTTTTGAAACACAATGCCTGTCCATATGCAAAGTAAGATCTAATGAAATTAAACAAAAGGTGTTATGCCATCAACATTACTTCAAAGTTACAATCACTTCAGCACCTAAAACAAGTTCTCATATGGACCTCACAACCAAATGTCTGACTTAAATGGATGTGATCTTCTAGCATTATATTAACTATTTTGATGAGCAGGTTACTGACTGTTAGATCTGTGAATGAGACATCATGCTGGGCTCAAACATGAGACACATGTACACTAGTGGTGGGAGGAGCTATAGGACGGATGGGCTCATTGTAATGCCTTAAATGGAATGAATGTTGTGTTTGATACCGTTCCATTTATTCCATTCCAGCCATTACAATGATCCCGTCCTCCTATTGCTCCTCCCACCAGCCTCATTTGCACTATATACACTATATACATAATGTATAATACTCATATTATCTGTCATTAAGTACATGATGGCATATCTGTTATGTCTTCCTCCCTGAATCCACCATAGAGGTTAAAACCAGTCACTCCCTCACATCTGGCCCAGTCCAGGGTATGTCAGGCAGTTAAACTGTTCAACTGCTAGACTGGTAGCTGTGGGAGTGAAACTGAGATTTGCATAGACAGGGCTGGGTGGTTCTGTTTGTCCCAGAATAGAGTAGCACTGTCACCAGATGTTCACTCTGTTCCCAGGGGGTTGGAGGTAGAGAAGACTATATGACTATCTTGAAGCTGTGATACTTGTAATATTATGTGGATCTTGTCAAACAAATTTAGCTTAATGCAGGTGTGATCACATTGGTGAGAGACCAAGATATCGATCAAATGTTCTATAACGTTAGCTTACTGTCTTTATAGGTCTATAAATCAAGCAGCTCAACAACCTTTCCAAGAAAGATTAATAAGGAGTACCATCTACTACATGTGTCTAGACCTCTCCTGTTAATCTGTTAACATTGAAGTATCTAGACCTCTCTTGTTAATCTGTTAACATTGTAGTATCTAGACCTCTCCTGTTAATCTGTTAACATTGTAATATCTAGACCTCTCCTGTTAATCTGTTAACATTGTAGTATCTAGACCTCTCCTGTTAATCTGTTAACATTGTAGTATCTAGACCTCTCCTGTTAATCTGTTAACATTGTAGTGTCTAGACCTCTCCTGTTAATCTGTTAACATTGTAATATCTAGACCTCTCCTGTTAATCTGTTAACATTGTAGTATCTAAACCTCTCCTGTTAATCTGTTAACATTGTAGTGTCTAGACCTCTCTTGTTAATCTGTTAACATTATAGTATCAAAACCTCTCCTGTTAATCTGTTAACATTGTAATATCTAGACCTCTCCTGTTAATCTGTTAACATTGTAGTATCTAGACCTCTCCTGTTAATCTGTTAACATTGTAGTATCTAGACCTCTCCTGTTAATCTGTTAACATTGTAGTATATAGATGTCTCCTGTTAATCTGTTAACATTGTAGTATCTAGACCTCTCCTGTTAATCTGTTAACATTGTAGTATCTAGACCTCTCCTGTTAATCTGTTAACATTGTAGTATCTAGACCTCTCATGTTAATCTGTTAACATTGTAGTATCTAGACCTCTCCTGTTAATAGTTTAACATTGTAGTATCTTGACCTCTCCTGTTAATCTGTTAACATTGTAGTATCTAGACCTCTCCTGTTAATCTGTTAACATTGTAGTATTTAGACCTCTCCTGTTAATCTGTTAATATTGAAGTATCTTGTGTTAGTATGAACTACAGTTTGATGACGATGTGGTTTCAAGTGGAACATATATTCATGAAGCCGGATTCACAGTTTCTTTTAAAACGATCAGACCTATATGTCATTGCTTAGTTATGTATTGCTATGTCATTCAACATTTAAGACTACAGTCTAATTATTGAAAGAGACAACAAAAATATTTGTTCCAAACTTATATCTTTATTTTTATCCATTAATCAAAGCATCAAAGCAAACATTCCTACAGTATCTAATAGTAATAAAACAGAACACATCACATCTAACACTGATACAACCTCAGTCTACAGAGAGGATTGACACATGAACTCAAGCAAAGCCCTCTGTTAGTCTACATGTCAGTGATCAATAAGACAGAGAACATCTGATCTCAGAACAGAGTCAAAGCAGAAGAACCAGCAGCCTCTCTCCACAGGGCTGTGTGACTGAGGGGTCCTACCCAGAACAGTCAGCCCTCCTCATGGTCTTGGTGACTGTAGTCTGGGATTTCTGCTGGGCTTCACAGGTCACCTCTCCTGCCTTGGTCCACTCCTGGGCAGTGAGAGTCAGGGTGCTGCTCCAGCTGTACAGACCGTCCTTCTCCAGGACCCCGGGACTGGCCTCCTGCTTCTTGCTGGTCCCGTCCACTTTCCAGCTCATGGTCTAGTCTGAGGGGAAGCCCTTGTTGGCCAGACACGTCAGTGTGACTGTTGTTGTACTGGACAGCTCCTCACTAGAGGGGGCCAGGACGGTGAGGGTTGGGACACTGTTACCTGGAACAAACAGAACACATCAATGAAGTAACTACATCAAGTACAGCTATAGTAAGATCCTCAGCAAAGCAGGGGTGTCAAGTGCTTAAATAAAAATACTTTAAAGTACTTCTTATGTAGTTTTTGTAGGGTATCTGTACTTTATTTGACAAATATAAAGACAATTATAAGCACCCACCTAATTACTATTATTACAAAAGCAAGCTCAAGCAGGACAAAATATATTCTAATGATGGGAGCCGACTTGGAAACTGAAATAGATTTGAAACATTCATTTGCATAATGAATCTTCTCCGCTGCTCTAAGATTATTTATAGCCCTGTGAGTTTAACACTTCATGACTGAGAGCTGTCCTTCATGACAACAGAACCCACAACAACCATGACTTTTATCACCATCTTCATCTGGACACTTGCTTTCTGCTTTCAAGGTTACAATTTTCCGAATTTATTGTTGAACATTTTATTAGATCTACTCCATTTAAATGTATATCAAAGTTAATATTTCTATTCAGTACTATGAATTACTATATGTACTATTTAATTCACAAACATTTTTTCATTATATTTTTCAGAATGCAGAGGACAGTACGTTGTGACTCAGACTCCTGCAGTGAAAGCTGTTCTCCCAGAACAGACAGTCTCTCTGAACTGTAAAACCAGCAGTGATGTTTATAATGCAGGAACCTCTTATCCCCGTCTAGCCTGGTACCAACAGAAACCTGGAGGAGCTCCTAAACTCCTTATTTACGTTGCCAAAACACTTCAGTCTGGGACTCCATCTAGATTCAGTGGTAGTGGAACTCATAGTGACTTCACTCTGACCATCAGTGGAGTCCAGGCTGAAGATGCAGGAGATTACTACTGTCAGAGTTTCCACTATCCCAATAGTAAATATGTGTTCACACAGTGATACAGAGCCATACAAAAACCTCCCTCAGTCAGACTGCACAGTGACTGTACTGCTACAGCTGGGACCTACTGCAGGTGCTGAGGGGGAAGAGACAGTGACATGGAACACTGGTCACTAGATGAGGTGAACTTTGACTATGTTTAGAAAGCATCATTCAGATCACATATTCCCCATCATCATCATCATCATTTTACCTTTATTTAACCAGGTTAGTCTCATTGAGATTAAACATCTATTTTATAAGAGAGGCCTGGCCAAAATAGCAGCACGCAAAGCTTTACACACAATTACAACATAAAACACAAAGCACTACAGTTTAACAACAGAAATGTACACATTGAGAAGGCAAGTACATCTGGGGGTCAAAACATTGACAGCCCCGCACTTCATTGTCCACCATAGATTTTACCCAACTACTCATTCAAAGAGAGGACCTCCTGGAAAGGCCAGAAAACTGGAACATCTTTTTTTTTTAAACACAGCTCTGTAAGAGCCTTAGGTACAGTCAAAAAGATAGAGTCATGTGAGTGTGGACGATATTTGTCATTTGTCTGGTTGACAATGGCGGTACATAGGTCAAATGGGAGCTATTACCAGTCAAATGTCCACATGCAGAGTTTGAAGCACAGCAATAATGCATGAGGCCATGTGTTATGAAATTTTTTATCATGGCTGTGATATCGTCATACCCACGAGGCGAAGAACATGGCTTGTGACATAACACATGGCCTCGAGGATGTTATTGCTTTTATACAACGTGTTACCAGCATTAAAAATCTAGATTATTTCCCAAACCATACATTTTTCTACAAAACGTGATGCTACATCCACTAACACTGGTTGTCAAGTGACGTTTTAGGTATTCTATGGTTGTTAGTTCTATTCGTATTGACTGCCATGTAAAAAGCAAAACTACCCAAGTGCTGGTTGACAGTTCCAGATCCTTGGTTTCTAGGGACGCTGTCCATGGATTTGAAAACAACGCTGAAACCAGCCCCGGCACCACGAGGGTGCAAAAGGGGGCAATGCCCACTTAGTTGGAATATTGTGGCCCCTCAGTTTTGTGTTCCTATTCTGTCCCACAATCTGCCCCCTCCGTCATGTCCATTTGTTGTGTATGCTTCATTCATGCAACTCCCTTGCACGCATCATACCTACTTAATACACATTTTACAGGTTGAAAAAAAACGATTGATTGGTCATCACAGTAGAAGGGCGGGGTCAATTTGACCGTTTAGGTTTACTTTCAAAGTTACGTACTACGAATTTTTAAAAAAGTTTCACCGAGCATTTGGATGGAATTTAGCTAATGTTAACAGTTAGGTACAGTGGGGAGAACAAGTATTTGATACACTGCCGATTTTGCAGGTTTTCCTACTTACAAAGCATGTAGAGGTCTGTAATTTTTTTATCATAGGTACACTTCAACTGTGAGAGACGGAATCTAAATCAAAAATCCAGAAAATCAAATTGTATGATTTTTAAGTAATTAATTTGAATTTTATTGCATGACATATGTATTTGATCACCTACCAACCAGTAAGAATTCCGGCTCTCACAGACCTGTTAGTTTTTCTTTAAGAAGCCCTCCTGTTCTCCACTCATTACCTGTATTAACTGCACCTGTTTGAACTCGTTACCAGTATAAAAGACACCTGTCCACACACTCAATCAAACAGACTCCAACCTCTCCACAATAGCCAAGTCCAGAGAGCTGTGTAAGGACATCAGGGATACAATTGTAGACCTGCACAAGGCTGGGATGGGCTACAGGACAATAGGCAAGCAGCTTGGTGAGAAGGCAACAACTGCAATTATTAGAAAATGGAAGAAGTTCAAGATGACGGTCAATCACCCTCGGTCTGGGGCTCCATGCAAGAACTCACCTCGTGGGGCATCAGTGATCATGAGAAAGGTGAGGGATCAGCCCAGAACTACACGGCAGGATCTGGTCAATGACCTGAAGAGAGCTGGGACCACAGTCTCAAAGAAAACCATTAGTAACACACTAAGCCGTCATGGATTAAAATCCTGCAGTGCACGCAAGGTCCCCCTGCTCAAGCCAGCGCATGTCCAGGCCTGTCTGAAGTTTGCCAATGACCATCTGGATGATCCAGAGGAGGAATGGGAGAAGGTCATGTGGTCTGATGAGACAAAAATAGAGCTTTTTGGTCTAAACTCCACTCGCCGTGTTTGGAGGTAGAAGAAGGATGAGTACAACCCCAAGAACACCATCCCAACAGTGAAGCATGGAGGTGGAAACATCATTCTTCTGGGATGCTGTTCTGCAAAGGGGACAGGACGACTGCACCGTCTTGAGGGGAGGATGGATGGGGCCATGTATCGCGAGATCTTGGCCAACAACCTCCTTCCCTCAGTAAGAGCATTGAAGATGGGCCGTGGCTGGGTTTTCCAGCATGACAACGACCCGAAACACACAGCCAGGGCAACTAAGGAGTGGCTCCGTAAGAAGCATCTCAAGGTCCTGGAGTGGCCTAGCCAGTCTCAAGACCTGAACCGATATATAAAATCTTTGGAGGGAGCTGAAAGTCCGTATTGCACAGCGACTGCACCGAAACCTGAAGGATCTGTAGAAGGTCTGTATGGAGGAGTGGGCCAAAATCCCTGCTGCAGTGTGTGCAAACCTGGTCAAGACCTACAGGAAACGTATGATCTCTGTAATTGCAAACAAAGGTTTCTGTACCAAATATTAAGTTCTGCTTTAGATTTAGATTCCGTCTCTCACAGTTGAAGTGTACCTATGATAAAAAATTACAGACCTCTACATGCTTTATAAGTAGGAAAACCTGCAAAATCGCCAGTGTATCTGTCACGATCGTTATAAGAAGCGGACCAAGGCACAGCGTGATAACCGTACATCTTTAATGAGTACTATACACAACAACAAAACAACAAAACGATACGTGAAGTCATGAGGTTAACAAAACACAAACCTTTACGGAACAAGATCCCACAATACTAAAGTGCCAAAAGGCTGCCTAAGTATGGTCCCCAATCAGAGACAACGAGCTACAGCTGTCTCTGATTGGGAACCACCCTGGCCAACATAGATATGAACGATCTAGAACAGATCCAATGAAAACTAAACATAACAAGTCCACATCCTGGCTCAACATTTAAGAGTCCCTAGAGCCAGGGCGTGACAGTATCAAATACTTGTCCTCCCCACTGTAGGTAGCTGATAGTATGATGGATACTATAAAAGTGGCTTTGCCAGGGCACAACGGCAGCATCGGATCAAAGCGGCGGGGAGGAGAAGCCTGCCACAGAGGCCAAAGGCAAGGCCTTGGGCAGACCCGGTTCCAATTGGTCAGCCCCTGAGGATTTCCTGGTATCTATAGCAAGTAAGGCACAAAGGACTTATTTTTCTGTGAATTGCCAAAATACAAAAACTTCACTACCATTTTCCAAGTCAATCTTCAAAATTCCCAAATCAGTGTTTGTGATGATTAAATGCATCAATGATGGCATTTGTGTTCGTAATGGGGCCATAATCCAAATAGTTTTGTTGGGGCAGAGAGGAGGAAGTGCAACCCTTCAGAGATTTGACAGTTTCCCCAAATTTAACTAGATTCCCCTTACAATCAGAAAGAGTGGTTACATAATAATCAGAAATAGCCTTTCTGATTAGTCTTACACATTGATTCCTCAGTTGCCTAAAATAGTGCCAATCCGGGCCAAAGCCTGTTTTCCTGGACTTGACCCAGGCAACATTTCGTATTACAAATGACTTTGGATAATTCAGGAGTGAACAAGGAATTCGATGTACCTTTAACTCTCAGAGTGTTGAAGGGGGCATGATTATCTACATATTGAGGACATTTACAAAAAAGCTTGACGCTAAATCAGGTTCAGAGATAGCTGAGATAAAATCAAAGTCACTACAATAAAGATCATGTAAAAAAGCTTGTTCACTGAAGTTTTTAAAGTTCCTCTTAGTGAGACACGAGGCTGAGATTGATGTATTCTCACATCTCTGACTCAGACAACTGAGCAATGCTCACTAAAATCCAGTGGGAACACTCTGTTAGTAACATATTTTTTTGGCGAATTTGTCAAGATTAGATCAATCAGGGTAGATTTTGATTGATCTTTAGGATTGGGCCGTGTAGGGTCAGTTATCAGCTGAGACAGGTTTAGCTCAGAGCAAATATCTGACACTGGCATCCTCCAATCAATATTAAAATCACCCAAAATGAATTGTTCAGATTTACCATACCTAGACAGCAATTCAGATAACTTGTTGATGGCATATATGTTATGTGTCCCTTCCTGAATCCACTAAAGAGGTTAATACCGGTCCACTCCCTCACACTGACCCAGTCCATGGTATTTCAGGCAGTGAAACTGTTCAACTACTAGACTGGTAGCTGTGAGAGTGAAACTGAGATTTCCGTAGACAGGGCTGGGTGGTTCTGCTTGTCCCAGAATAGAGCTGCACTGTCACCAGATGTTCAGTCTGTTCCCAGGGGGTTGGAGGTAGAGAAGACTATATAACTATCTTGAAGCTGTGATACTTCTAATAGTATGTGGACAACTAAGTCTATAAATCAAGCAGGTCAAAAACCTTTTCAACAAAGACCTCTAATGTTAATCTGTTAACATTGTAGTGTCTAGACCTCTCCTGTTAATCTGTTAACATTGTAGTGTCTAGACCTCTCCTGTTAATCTGTGAACATTGTAGTATCTAGACCTCTCCTGTTAATCTGTTAACATTGTAGTATCTAGACCTCTCCTGTTAATCTGTTAACATTGTAGTATCTAGACCTCTCCTGTTAATCTGTTAACATTGTAGTATCTAGACCTCTCCTGTTAATCTGTTAACATTGTAGTATCTAGACCTCTCCTGTTAATCTGTAAACATTGTAGTATATTGTGTTACTATGACCTACAGTTTGATAATGATGTGTTTTCAAGTGAATAACTAAGCTATGACATTTAGGTCTGATCATTTTCAAAGAAACTGTGAATACGGCTTTACAAATATATTTCTATATCATTCAACATTTGACTAAGTCTAATTATTGAAAGAGACAACGAAAATATTTGTTCCAAAGGAAATTTTTTATTTTCATATATTAATCAAAGCATCAAAGCAAAATAAACACATCAAATCTAACACTGATAAAATCTCAGTCTACATAGAGGATTGACACATGAACTCAAGCAAAGCCCTCTGTTAGTCTACATGTCAGTGATCAATAAAACAGAGAACATCTGATCTCAGAACAGAGTCAAAGCAGAGGAACCAGCATCCTCTCTCCACAGGGGTGTGTGACTGAGGGGTCCTACCCAGAACAGTCAGCCCTCCTCAGGGTCTTGGTGACTGTAGTCTGGGATTTCTGCTGGGCTTCACAGGTCACCTCTCCTGCCTTGGTCCACTCCTGGGCAGTGAGAGTCAGGGTGCTGCTCCAGCTGTACAGGCCGTCCTTCTCCAGGACCCCGGGACTGGCCTCCTGCTTCTTGCTGGTCCCGTCCACTTTCCAGCTCATGGTCCAGTCTGAGGGGAAGCCCTTGTTGGCCAGACACGTCAGTGTGACTGTTGTTGTACTGGACAGCTCCTCACTAGAGGGGGCCAGGACAGTGAGGGTGGGGGCACTGTTACCTGGAACAAACAGAACACATCAACTAAGTAACTACATCAAGTACAGCTACCGTAAGATATTATCTTCAGCAAAGGACACATCAAAATAAAGTGACCTCTAAATATGAATGTAGAAGTTAGATAGTTTAAAAGATGTGGAGAAAACACTAAAGTAATATGATACAAAGCAGATTTATGAACCTAACAAGTATAAAGTGGTTAAATAACTAGAGTTACTTGTCATACGGTGTCAGTTATACATGTCATACAGATATTGTTTAGGAATGGATCTGATCAGAATAGCCTACTCATATTCATAGTATTTTCATCACATATCAACCTTGTTAGATCATGAAGTCTGTTACAAACATAACTCAGACCCTTTGTCTTCACAGTAACAGTGAAGTCTACCATGAACACAATTCAACAATGATGAATACTATATACTATACTATTAAATAGTTGTTATATCAGAATTAGGAAATATACAAATCAGACATACAAATAATCCTACAATTTATCATTTTGATTCCATAAATATCTATTTGAAAGAAGGCTCATTCAAAAGCTCAATTTAACCAAAAATATTTGAGAGTTAAAGATCAACCATCGCACACAAACAGTAATACACAATGCAACAACTATATTCAATATTATTAAGTAGTTATCATTCTAGAATTATACTCTGCAATCCATCAAACCAGACATATACATAAACACCTACATTTTAAAATTTTGGTTAAACAAAATGTTATTTGAAAGAAGGCTTCGTCAAAAGTAATAGTAATAACTATATTTTTTAGAAAGTAAAATATGTAAAAAAAAATAGCTGAAATAAATATCAAAAGAGCTTGTTACTTACTTCCAACATCAAGTCTGGTGCCGCTACCAAATGTGTACCACAGTGATACAATCCCTATTACTGCTCGTACAAAAACCTCCTGCACATGTGGCAAGCTGAATTTCTTTAGACTGTGGTTCAAATAATTAACTCTACTATGGTATGAATACTGTTAAGAAAAGATTTAATCTACTCAATTTGAAATAAAGTGTTTTTTATTTCGTTTTCCTTAACATTGAGCAAAACCTACTTTTCTTGTACATTTCCTACTAGGTGCAGTATGTTTATTCATACAACCAATCTAAAATGTAGACTAATCACTTCCATCTTTCAAAAATGCAGGTCAAATTTTATTAGATGTAATAACATTCATATTCAAATTGGCCATAGTATGTGTAAGCCTTGGGTATTATTCAAAAAATCTCCTAAAAAAAAGTAATTTCAAAAATCCTCAATATTAAGGCCAATTAATAGAGATATTGACTCACGACATCAAAAGGGGAATAAAACAGTTAATTTTCTGTTTACTTACTTCCAACATCAAGTCTGGTGCCGCTACCAAAAGTCCACCACAGTGATACAATCCCTATTACTGCTGGTACAAAAACCTCTCTGTGTTGTGATGCTGCAGCTGTTACAGTGTAGATCACTCATACAGAAACATCATCAACACAAATACACTTTAACATCTTCCAGGTAGAACAAACACTTTATATAAGCTGTTTCTAGATAATACAAATATGAATTGTATCTTAAATCCAGATATTAGTCTTTTTTCCTTCTTCTGTGTATCAGGTGTTCTCCTAGTCTGTAGGTACAGTCCAGCATTAGATCCAGTGTTGCTAGTATTCCTCCATATTGTCCATATGAAAGACAACAGCAGCAGCAGTAGTGATAGTGATCCATGTTGTATATTCCTTTATTAAAGATGTTGATCTCAGATTTAACAGTGGTGGTAAAGTCACAGAGGACAGACAACACTACCAGAGGAATCCTACCAGCTTTAGTTTAGAGAAGTGTTCACTAACTGATTAGAGGAACTTACATGAGAGACCAAGCATGAGTGATCAGACAGTTCATTATATCTGATCATCATCAGAATAAAAATACAATGGTGGTGTGACATAAAAGTTACCATGCATTAGTGATCTGAGGAAACAGTTGCTGTTTGATATTATTAAAGGGGCAGCAGGTAGCTAGCGGTTAGGACGTTGGCCTAGTTATCGAAAGATCGCTAGTTCAAATCCCCAGGCCGACACGGTGAAACATCTGTCGATGTTCCCTTTAGCAATGCACTTAACCCTAATTGCTCCAGGGTCGAAGTTGATAATGGCAAATCTTGGCCGTGACCCCACTTTCCGAGGTTGTCTCAGGTGGAGTTTGGATATATAAAAAAAAAAAAAATCTATTACAAATAGAAATAGTACAAATATAAGCATCCACCTAATTACTATTATTATAAAAGAAAGTTCATGCAGGACAAAATATATTCTAATGGCCTACTTGGAAACTGAAATAGATTTGAAGCATTCATTTGCATAATGCATCTGCCCCACTGCTCTGGGAGTGTTTATATCCCTGTGAGTTTAACACTTCATGACTGAGAGCTGTCCTTCATGACAACAGAACCCACAACAACCATGACTTTTATCACCATCTTCATCTGGACACTTGCTTTCTGCTTTAAAGGTTAACATCAGAATGTATTGTTGAAAATGAATTAAATCTACATCATCCACATGTATATCAATGTTAATATTTCTACTCAGAACTATTCATTACTATATGTAATATTTCATTCATATTAATGTTTTCATTCTATTTTTCAGACTCTAGAGGACAGTACGTTGTGACTCAGACTCCTGCAGTTAAAGCTGTTCTCCCAGGACAGACAGTCTCTCTGAACTGTAAAACCAGCAGTAATGTGCTTAGTAATAACTATCTAGCCTGGTACCACCAGAAACCTGGAGGAGCTCCTAAACTCCTTATTTACTATGCTACAACACTTCAGTCTGGGACTCCATCTAGATTCAGTGGCAGTGGATCTGGGAGTGACTTCACTCTGACCATCAGTGGAGTCCAGGCTGAAGATGCAGGAGATTACTACTGTCAGAGTTACCACAGTGGTCCAGTGTTCACACAGTGATACAGAGTCGTACAAAAACCTCCCTCAGTCAGACTGCACAGTGACTGTACTGCAACAGCTGGGACCTACTGCAGGTGCTGAGGGGAGGTGTCAATGGGGCTGATGTGGATGCGGTGTCGGAGTCAGGCGCAGGACACAGAAGCTCAGTCAAACAGACTTTACTAGTCAAATATACAATACAAAAATAAACGGGCCTCAAACACTGGAGGCGAGCGATTACGCAAGCAGTGCGTAAAACACTAACTAAATGAGCACAAAACTCTGACATCAACGGACAGGCGGACAACAACACACAAACTCACATACACAAAGCAGAAAACTTATAGGACACATAATTAGACACAAACGGACACAGGTGCAACAGACAGACCAAACCAAACAAACATCGAAACATCCAACGGTGGTAGCTAGTACTCCGGGGACGACGAACGCCGAAGCCTGCCCGAGCAAGGAGGAGGAGCAGCCTCGGCAGAATCCGTGACAGGAGGAGATGATCCAGTACAATGACACAGTGTGTAGTAGAGCTGAACAACAATATCTACTCCAAGATTTTAGATCATATTCAGTCACTATCCCATGGGTTCTTGACTGCATTTTTACTCATTATTATTGACTATCTCATGGAGAACCATGAACCCATTTATCTTCAAAAGGCTTCAAATCTGGAATCATCCAATACAGACTTCCTGATGCCCCTTGGCATTTTTTGAAATAACTTCAGACCCATTGGACATTTTTTATTTATTTTTTATTTAACCTTTATTTAACCAGGTAAACCAGTTGAGAACAAGTTCTCATTTACAACTGCGACCTGGCCAAGATAAAGCAAAGCAGTGCGATAAAAACAACAACACAGAGTTACATATGGGGTAAAAAAAAAACATAAAGTCAAAAATACAACAGAAAATAAATATACAGTGTGTGCAAATGTAGCAAGTTATGGAGGTAAGGCAATAAATAGGCTATTGTATTCAAAAGTAGAGGAGATACTGGGTTTCATGTATTGTAATGATGGTCTACAGAGTCCCAGTGTGTCTGGTCAGAGAAACAGGACAGGAAGGAGCTGAACTCAGTCAGGAACAGAGTAGCAGTCCTGCATAGTGGAACCCCTCTTCTCTCAGTGTCAGTCCAGTAGTCCAATTGTCCAGTAGTCCAATATTCAGTCCACAGCACACAGTACTCTCCCTGCGGTGGGCGACCAATTACCAATGATCACTGGGGGGGTGGAAACTGACTGGTATTCCTCTTTTCCATAGATATGAATATCTTACTATATCATATTAAATAATTAGATGGGTGCTTGCATTTGTCTTATTTCACACATGTAGAAGTGTGTATGATACACAGGTGAATTGGACATTTGTTTTTTTGCATCTGGTACTCACAGCCATGGATCTGCCATTAGAGAGGGCAACCCTGGAGCAATTAGGGTTAAATGCCTTGCTCAAGAGCACATTGAAAATATTATTTCACCTAGTCTGCTCGGAGATTCAAACCAGCAACCTTTTGGTTACCAGCCCAACGCTCTTAACCGCTAGGCTACCTGCCGCCCTCATTACCATGAACACTAATCAACAGACAAAGTTATATATGTTCTTTAGTTACATTAATATGTGTTTTTTCTTTATATTTTCTCCAGTATTCATTATGGTATTGTTTTGCTAAACAACGTTGATAGTGATAATATGTGATAGCCATTAAACCAATAATAGCATTGTATTTGTACCCTTTTTAGTACTTTATTTATGTACATGATTATGACCTATGATTATTAGGTGACAATTGTGGGATCAAGATCATCAGATTGTAATGGACTCTCAGTTCTAATCTGATGGATCCTTAGTGGTCAAAATGTACTGAATAATGGTGATGGGGAGAAGACCAGAAGATTATTTGCATAGTGATGATGCTCTGCATAGACAGCACATGCTTCAGTGGTCTGGGAGTATTTATATCCCTGTGAGTTGAACACTTCATGACTGAGAGCTGTCCTTCATGACAACAGAACCCACAACAACCATGACTTTTACCACCATCTTCATCTGGACACTTGCTTTCTGCTTCAAGGGTAAAGAAAATTAAGTTCCATGTTTGTATCCTGAAAAGTAAACAATTTGAGTGAACTGAAGGTTGTTAAAAATGTGTTATTCATTCCTGGTGATGTACAATTATTCTTTTTTTCTCTGTTTCAGAATCCAGAGGACAGATCACTGTGACTCAGACTCCTGCACTGAAAGCTGTTCTACCAACACAGACAGTCTCTCTGAACTGTAAAACCAGCAGTGATGTGTATCCTGACTGTTGGGGTACAGGTAAACCATGTTTAGCCTGGTATCAACAAAAACCTGGAGAAACTCCTAAACTACTGGTCTACTATGGAAGCACCCTCTTCTCTGGGACTCCATCTAGATTCAGTGGCAGTGGATCTGGGAGTGACTTCACTCTGACCATCAGTGGAGTCCAGGCTGAAGATGCAGGAGATTACTACTGTCAGAGTTACCACAGTGGTGGAGTGTTCACACAGTGATACAGAGCCGTACAAAAACCTCCCTCAGTCAGACTGCACAGTGACTGTACCGCTACAGCTGGGACCTACTGCAGGTGCTGAGGGGGAAGAGACAGTGACATGGAACACTGGTCACTAGATGAGATCACCTATGACGTGACGATGTGGTTAGAAAGGAATCATTCAGATCATATTACCATCATCATCATTAACATCATCATGGTTATGACTGATAGTATTTGTCATGGGCTCAAAGTGTATATAAAAGTGATTTGATCAGTGACGAAACTTTGAGTAAAGTTAGAAACCATCGGTCAGATCATATGTTCTCCATCATCATCATCAACAGTATCATCATCATCATCATATAATCATCATCACCACCATCATCATCATCATCATCATCATCATCATCATCATCATCATCACCATCATCATCATCATAATCATCATCATCACCATCATCATCATCATCACCATCATCATCATCACCATCATCATCATCATCATCATCATCATCATCATCCCATCATCATCATCACCATCATCATCATCATGTCATGGTTGTGACTCATTACATTTGTCATAGCCTGAAAGTGCACCTATAAATGTTATTTGGTGCTATGAAACATACACAATACCAGTCCATATTCAAGTGAGGTGATGTTACAGTACATAAGCCCCCCTAGATAAAATCCCCATATTTAACTCTCAACCAAATATTGATGTGATCATCTAACATTATATTTTAATGAGCAGGTTACTGACTGTTAGATCTGTGAATGACACATGAAGCTGGGCTTGAATATGAGCCATGTTTATGCACATATCCAATTTAAGTAAGATATCCATGTATTACTGATTACTTATTTATCTGTTATGTCTCCCTCCCTGAATCCACCATAGAGGTAAAACCAGTCCACTCCCTCACATCTGGCCCAGTCCAGGGTATTTCAGACAGTGAAACTGTTCATCTGCTAGACTGGAAACTATGGGAGTGAAACTGAGATTTACATGGACAGGGCTGGGTGGTTCTGCTTGTCCCAAAATAGAACAGTACTGCCACCAGATGTTCACTCTGTCCCCAGGGGGTTGGAGGTAGATAACTAAGCAATGAGGTTTAGGTCGGATAGTTTTCAAAGAAACTGTGAATCATTTCTATATCACTCAACAACATTTAAGATTAACGTCTATTTGGATTTATTGAAATAGACAATGAAAAGATTTGTTCTTGAGGGAAATCTTTATTTTCATCCATTAATCAAAGCAATAAAGCAAACATTCCTACAGTATCTAATAGAAATAAAACAGAACATATCACATCTAACACTAATACAACCTCAGTCTACAGAGAGGATTGACACATGAACTCAAGCAAAGCCCTCTGTTAGTCTACATGTCAGTGATCAATAAGACAGAGAACATCTGATCTCAGAACAGAGTCAACGAAGAGGAACCAGCAGCCTCTCTCCACAGGGCTGTGTGACTGAGGGGTCCTACCCAGAACAGTCAGCCCTCCTCAGGGTATTGGTGACTGTAGTCTGGGATTTCTGCTGGGATTCACAGGTCACCTCTCCTGCCTTGGTCCACTCCTGGGCAGTGAGAGTCAGGGTGCTGCTCCAGCTGTACAGGCCGTCCTTCTCCAGGACCCCGGGACTGGCCTCCTGCTTCTTGTTGGTCCCATCCACTTTCCAGCTCATGGTCCAGTCTGAGGGGAAGCCCTTGTTGGCCAGACACGTCAGTGTGACTGTTGTTGTACTGGACAGCTCCTCACTAGAGGGGGCCAGGACGGTGAGGGTGGGGGAACTGTTACCTGGAACAAACAGAACACATCAACTAAGTAACTACATCAAGTACAGCTACAGTAAGAAATTATCTACAGCAAAGGACACATCAAAATAAAGTGAATTGGAAATGCCTTTTAAATATGAATGTAGAAGTTAGATAGTTTAAAAGATGTGGAGAAAACACTAAAGTAATATGATACAAAGCAGATTTATGAACCAAACAAGTATAAAGTGGTTAAATAACTAGAATTACTAGTCATATGGTGTCAGTTACACATGTCATACAGATATTGTTTAGGAATGGATCTGATCAGAATAGCCTACTCATATTCATAGTATATTCATCACATATCAACCATGTTAGATCATGAAGTCGGTTACAAACATAACTCAGACCCTTTGTCTTCACACAAACAGTGAAGGCTACCATGAACACAATGCAACAACGATGAATACTATATCAAATACTATAAAATAGTTATCATACCAGAATTTAGAGTTATAGTCTGCAATGTTACAAATCAGACAGACAAATAAACCTACAATTTATCGTTTTGATTCAATAACATTTTATTTGACAGAAGGCACAGTCAAAAGCAATTTTAAAAACATTTAAAATATCTAGAATCGCAATGTTTTAATAGAGACAGAGTTTAGGAAAGTAAATACCAAAACATTTTATCAGAAACAAATATCAAGATAGCTTGTTACTTATTTCCAACATCAAGTCTGGTGCCGCTACCAAAAGTGTACCACAGTGATACAATCCCCTTTACTGATCGTACAAAAACCTCCTGCACAGTGGGCAAGCTGAATTTCTTTAGACTTTGGTTCAAATAATTGACTCTACTATGGTATGAATACTTGCCAAGGATGATTTTATCTTGTTCATTTGAACTAGTTTATTATTTTATTTTATTTTTTAGATTTAGCAAAACCTGCTGTTTATTGTACATTTCCTACAAGGTGCAATATGTTGATTCATACAGCTAATCTAAAATGTAGACTAATCACTCTCATCGTTTAAAGGCAGGTCAAGTTGATTAGATGTAATAACATTCGTATTCTAATTGGACATATTATGTGTAAGCATTGTATATTTTTTCCCAAAATCATGGTAAAAAAAATTATGTTAAAAAATCCTCAATATCGAGCCTAAATTGATAGAGAAATTGAAACAAGACATCAAAAGGTGAATAAAACAGTTAATTTTGTGTTTACTTACTTCCAACATCAAGTCTGGTGCCGCTACCAAAAGTCAACCACAGTGATACAATCCCTATTACTGCTGGTACAAAAACCTCTCTGTGTTGTGATGCTGCAGCTGTTACAGTGAAGATCACTCATACAGAATCATCATCAACACAAATACACTTTAACATCTTCCAGGTAGAACAAACACTTCATATAAGCTGTTTCTAGATAATACAAATATGAATTGTGTCTTAAATCCAGATATGAGTATTTTTTCCTTCTGTGTATCAGGTGTTCTCCTAGTCTGGAGGTGCAGTCCAGCATTAGATCCAGTGTTGCTAGTATTCCTCCATATTGTCCATATGAAAGACAACAGCAGCAGCAGTAGTGATAGTGATCCATGTTGTATATTCCTTTATTAAAGATGTTGATCTCAGATTTAACAGTGGTGGTAAAGTCACAGAGGACAGACAACACTACCAGAGGAATCCTACCAGCTTTAGTTTAGAGACAGTTCATTATATCTGATCATCATCAGAATAAAAATACAATGGTGGTGTGACATAAAAGTTACCATGCATCAGTTATCTGAGTAAACAGTTGCTGTTTGATGTTATTAAAGGGGTAGCAGGTAGCTAGCGGTTAGGACGTTGGCCTAGTTATCGAAAGATTGCTAGTTCAAATCCCCAGGCCGACACGGTGAAACATCTGTCGATGTTCCCTTTAGCAATGCACTTAACCCTAATTGCTCCAGGGTCGAAGTTGATAATGGCAAATCTTGGCTGTGACCCCACTTTCCTAGGTTGTCTCAGGGGGAGTTTGGATATCAAAAAATAATAATAATCTAATTCACATATTGTAATGAATACTCGGACAGAGTGGTAAGATCCAATCGCAGAATTGCGATGTTTATTTAGAGTACAGACAAGGGAATTGCTTAATCGTGGTCTGGCGAGCTGTGGTCAAAACCGGGCAAGGCAGAGACAGGCAGAGGTACCAAGGGAGCGGGCGTAGTCGTAGTCGAGGGCACGGGCACAGGTTCAGAGGACGGTAATCACTGGGATAGACAAGCAGAGGATTAAGCAATTCGGGGAGTCAAACAACGAAGCACAGGTCTGGTACACTGGTAATCAAAAACAAACTCTCTCTCTCTCTCTCTCTGAACAAAACGCTTAGCACGTCACAAAGGAACAATACCTCGCACCTACTGAACTTCTGAGCACACCTTATATCCTACTATAATTACTGACAGGTGTGCTCAGAACTCAGGTGAAACAGATCGAGTCTGATGACTCCCCCTCTCTGTAGATCGGGGGAGTATCAGACTCTGTCTAGACCCAGCCAAACCCCGATCCCTTATAGTATCCCCCCAGGGCCGGCTCCTGACGGCCTTCTACCTCTACCGGGTGGTCTTCCTCTGGGTCGGGGTCCTGGATGATCTGGGTGTTCAGCGTGGAAAGTGGCCTTGAGAGCGGGATCCAGTATGTCCTTAGCAGGGATCCAGGACCGTTCCTCAGGTCCATATCCCTCCCAGTCCACGAGATATTCGATGCCCCCTCGTCTCCGTCTTGAATCCAGTATCTCGTGGACTGTATAGGTGGTGTCCTGTTCATCCTCCAAAGGTGGTGTAGTAGGTTGTTGAGCGATTGGGGGGTACATCGGGCTATAGTGGACAGGTTTCAACAGAGAGACGTGAAACGTAGGGGTTATCCTGTAGTGTCGGGGAAGTAACAGACGATAGGTGACAGGGTTAATACGTCTCAGTATCTTGAAAGGCCCGATGTACCTGGGTTGAAGCTTCTTGCAGCTCCGTCGGAACCGCAGGTCCCGGGTAGACAGCCACACTCGTTGCCCGGGTTGATAAGTGGGAGTAGGTCTCCGGCGTCGGTCGGCGTAGGTCTTTTGCTGTTGTGAGGCCTGACTGAGATGTTGATGGGCCGTCTCCCAGACCTGCGCACTCCGACGGAACCACTCGTCTACAGCTGGTACCATCCCTGGTGCGGTATCCCACGGGAACAGGGGTGGTTGATACCCTAGAGCACACTGGAAGGGCGTTAGACGTAGGGAGGTGTGAATGAGGGAGTTCTGAGCATACTCTACCCAAGGAAGGAATCGGCTCCACTCTTGCGGCTGCCGTGAACATTGTTGCCGTAGATATTTCCCAATTTCTTGGTTGAGCCGTTCTGTCTGCCCATTGGCCTGGGGATGATATCCGGAGGTTAGGCTCACCGAGATGCCCAAGCGTTCGCAGAAGGCTTTCCATACCCGGGATACAAACTGGGGTCCCCGGTCGGAAACAATATCCTCCGGAACACCAAACTGCCGGAACACCTGGTTAAACATAGTCTCAGCCATCTGAGTGGCGTTAGGCAAACGGGTCATGGGTACTAACCGGCACATATTGGAGAATCGATCGATGACCACGAGAATTACAGTATGGCCCTCTGATTCTGGTAGATCTGTAACAAAGTCCATAGCAATGTGCGACCAGGGTCGTTGAGGAGTGGGCAATGGCATCAGCTTACCCTCCGGTAGTGCACGAGGCGCCTTGGATTGAGCGCATACTGGGCAGGATAAGACATAGTCTCTGACGTCATCTGTAAGGGAATCCCACCAGTATTTTCGGCTGATGAGTCGTGTAGTTCGAGTGATTCCGGGATGACCAGATCCTAGCGACGTGTGGCACCATTCCATCAGTTGCGGTCGAAGCGGAGCTGGTACAAACACCTTAGACACCGGGGTTTCTGGAGGGGCTGGTTCCGCTTGTAGGCTCTCCTGAATTGTGTCATCAATAGCCCACCTCACAGGACCAGCACGGCAACTCATGGGGAGGATAGGTTCTGGTTCCACGGGTCTTTCCGCGCGCTCGAACCGTCGGGAAAGCGCGTCCGCCTTTCCATTCTTGGACCCGGGGATATAAGAGACCGTGAATCAGAAACGGTTGAAGAATAGAGACCACCTTGCCTGTCGGGAGTTCAGTCCCGACTGTCAGACTCTGTCTAGACCCAGCCAAACCCCGATCCCTTATACATATGCGTATAATACACACATGTACATGTGTGAAATAGTACAAATATAAGCACCCACCTAATTACTATTATTATAAAAGCAAGTTTATGCAGGACACACTATATTCTAATGATGGGAGCCTACTTGGAACCTGAAATAGATTTGAAGCATTCATTTGCATAATGCATCTGCCCCACTGCTCTGGGAGTGTTTATAGCACTGCGAGTTGAACACTTCATGACTGAGAGCTGTCCATCATGACAACAGAACCCACAACAACCATGACTTTTATCACCATCTTTATCTGGACACTTGCTTTCTGCTTTCAAGGTTAACATTTTCAGAAATTATTGTTGAAAATGAATTAAATCTACATCATCCACATGTGTATCAATGTTCATATTTCTACTCAGAAGTATTCTTTACCATATGTAATATTTCATTAATATAAATGTTTTCATTCTATTTTTCAGAATCCAGAGGACAGTACACTGTGACTCAGACTCCTGTGGTGAAAGCTGTTCTCCCAGGACAGACAGTCTCTCTGAACTGTAAAACCAGCAGTAATGTGCTTAGTAATAACTATCTAGCCTGGCACCAACAGAAACCTGGAGGAGCTCCTAAACTCTTAATATACTTGGCTAAAACCCTTCAGTCTGGGACTCCATCTAGATTCAGTGGCAGTGGATCTGGGAGTGACTTCACTCTGACCATCAGAGGAGTCCAGGCTGAAGATGCAGGAGATTACTACTGTCAGAGTTTACACTACCCCAACAGTGTCTGGGTGTTCACACAGTGATACAGAGCCGTACAAAAACCTCCCTCAGTCAGACTGCACAGTGACTGTACTGCTACAGCTGGGACCTACTGCAGGTGCTGAGGAGGAAGAGACAGTGACATGGAACACTGGTCACTAGATGAGATCACCTGTGACGTGACGATGTGGTTAGAAAGGAATCATTCAGATCACATTACCATCATCATCATTAACATCATCATGGTTATGACTGATAGTATTTGTCATGGGCTCAAAGTGTATATAAAAGTGATTTGAAGTTTTGAAACACAATACCTGTCCATATGCAAAGCAAGATCTACAGAAGTTAAACAAAAGGTGTTATGACATCAACATTACTTCAAAGTTAGAATTACTTCAGCACCTAAAACAAGATCTAATTTGGACGTCAACCAAATGTCTAATTTAAATGGATGTGATCTTCTAGCATTATATTAACTATTTTGATGAGCAGGTTACTGACTGTTAGATCTGTGAACGAGACATCATGCTGGGCTCAAAAATGAGACACATGTACACTACTGGTGGGAGGAGCTATAGGATGGACTGGCTCATTGCATACAACACTCCTTCAGTAGCCTCCAACTGCTCTTAAACACTAGTAAAACTAAATGCATGCTCTTCAACCGAACGCTGCTTGCACCCGCCCACCCGACTAGAATCACTACTCTAGACGGGTCTGACCTAGAGTATGTGGACAACTACAAATATCTAGGTGTCTGGTTAGACTGTAAACTCTCCTTCCAGACTCACATTAAGAATCTCCAATCCAAAGTTAAATCTAGAATCGGTTTCCTATTTCGCAACAAAGCCTCCTTCACTCATGCTGCCAAACATGCCCTCGTAAAACTGACTATCCTACCGATCCTTGACTTCGGCGATGTCATTTACAAAATAGCCTCCAACACTCTACTCAGCAAATTGGATGTTGTCTATCACAGTGCCATCCGTTTTGTCTCCAAAGCCCCATATAATACCCACCACTGTGACCTGTATGCTCTTGTTGGCTGGTCCTCACTACATATTCGTCGCCAAACCCACTGGCTCCAGGCCATCTATAAATCACTGCTAGGCAAATCCCCGCCTTATCTTAGCTCATTGGTCACCATAGCAACACCCACCCGTAGTCTGCGCTCCAGCGGGTATATCTCACTGGTCATCCCCAAAGCCAACACCTCCTTTGGCCGCAATTCCTTCCAGTTCTCTGCTGCCAATGACTGGAACAAATTGCAAAATCTCTGAAGCTGGAGACACTTATCTCCCTCACTAACTTTAAGCATCAGTTGTCAGAGCACCTTACCGATCACTGCACCTGTACACAGCCCATCTGAAATTAGCCCGCCCAACTACCTCATCCCTATATTGTTATTTATTTTGCTCATTTGTACCCCAGTATCTCTATTTGCACACCATCTCTTGCACATCATTCCAGTGTTATTACTAAATTGTAATTATTTTGCACTATAGCCTATTTTATTGCCTTACCTCCATAACTTGCTAAATTTGCACACTGTATATTATATGTATTTCTGTTGTATTTTTGACTTTGTTTTGTTTTACCCCATATGTAACTCTGTGTTGTTGTTTTTATCGCACTGCTTTGCTTTATCTTGGCCAGGTCGCAGTTGTAAATGAGAACTTGTTCTCAACTGGTTTACCTGGTTAAATAAAGGTGAAATAAAAAAAAATAAAAAAAATAAAAATTGTAATGCCTGAAATTGAATAAATGTTGTGTTTGATACCGTTCTATTTATTCCATTCCAGCTATTACAATGATCCCGTCCTCCTATTGCTCCTCCCACCAGCCTCCTTTGCACTATATACACTATACACATAAAGTATAATACTCATATTATCTGTCATTATTTACATGATGGCATATCTATTATGTGTCCCTCCCTGAATCCAGCACAGAGGTTAAAACCAGTCCAACCCCTCACATCTGGCCCAATCCAGGGTATTTCAGGCAGTTCAACTGTTCAACTGCTACACTGGTAGCTGTGGGAGTGAAACTGAGATTTGCATAGACAGGGCTGGGTGGTTCTGTTTGTCCCAGAATAGAGCAGCACTGTCACAAGATGTTCACTCTGTTCCCAGGGGGTTGGAGGTAGAGAATACTCTATGGGGCGGCAGGTAGTTTAGTGGTTAAGAGCGTTGTGCCAGTAATCGAAAGGTTGCTGGTTCTAGGTGAAAAATATCCTGTTAACATTGTAGAATCTAGACCTCTCCTGTTAATCCGTTAACATTGTAGTATCTAGACCTCTCCTGTTAATCTGTTAACATTGAAATATCTAGACCTCTCCTGTTAATCTGTTAACATTGTAGTATCTAGAATCTAGACCTCTCCTGTTAATCTGTTGACATTGTAGAATCTAGACCTCTCCTGTTAATCTGTTAACATTGTAATATCTAGACACCTCCTGTTAATCTGTTAACATTGTAGTATCTAGACCTCTCCTGTTAATCTGTTAACATTGTGGTATCTAGACCTCTAATTTTAATCTCTTAACATTGTAGTATCTAGACCTCTCCTTTTAATCTGTTAACATTGTAGTATCTTGACATCTCCTTTTAATCTGTTAACATTGTAGTATCTAGACCTCTCCTGTTAATCTATTAACATTGTAGTATCTAGACCTCTCTTGTTAATCTGTTAACAGTGTAATATCTAGACATCTCCTGTTAATCTGTTAACATTGTAGTATCTAGACCTCTCCTGTTAATCTGTTAACATTGTAGTATCTAGACCTCTAATTTTAATCTCTTAACATTGTAGTATCTAGACCTCTCCTTTTAATCTGTTAACATTGTAGTATCTAGACCTCTCCTGTTAATCTGTTAACATTGTAGTATCTAGACCTCGCCTGTTAATCTGTTAACATTGAAATATCTAGACCTCTCCTGTTAATCTGTTAACATTGTAGTATCTGGAATCTAGACCTCTCCTGTTAATCTGTTGACATTGTAGAATCTAGACCTCTCCTGTTAATCTGTTAACATTGTAATATCTAGACACCTCCTGTTAATCTGTTAACATTGTAGTATCTAGGTCTCTCCTGTTAATCTGTTAACATTGTGGTATCTTGACCTCTAATTTTAATCTCTTAACTTTGTAGTATCTAGACCTCTCCTTTTAATCTGTTAACATTGTAGTATCTTGACATCTCCTTTTAATCTGTTAACATTGTAGTATCTAGACCTCTCCTGTTAATCTATTAACATTGTAGTATCTAGACCTCTCTTGTTAATCTGTTAACAGTGTAATATCTAGACATCTCCTGTTAATCTGTTAACATTGTAGTATCTAGACCTCTCCTGTTAATCTGTTAACATTGTAGTATCTAGACCTCTAATTTTAATCTCTTAACATTGTAGTATCTAGACCTCTCCTTTTAATCTGTTAACATTGTAGTATCTAGACCTCTCCTGTTAATCTGTTAACATTGTAGTATCTAGACCTCTCCTTTTAATCTGTTAACATTGTAGTATCTAGACCTCTCCTTTTAATATGTTAACATTGTAGTATCTAGACCTCTCCTGTTAATCTGTTAACATTGTAGTATCTAGACCTCTCCTTTTAATCTGTTAACATTGTAGTATCTAGACCTCTCCTGCTAATCCTTTAACATTGTAGTATCTAGACCTCTCCTTTTAATCTGTTGACATTGTAGTATATAGACCTCTCATGTTAATCTGTTAACATTGTAATATCTAGACCTCTCCTGTTAATCTGTTAACATTGTTGTATCTAGACCTCTCCTGTTAATCTGTTAACATTGTGGTATCTAGACCTCTAATTTTAATCTCTTAACATTGTAGTATCTAGACCTCTCCTTTTAATCTGTTAACATTGTAGTATCTTGACATCTCCTTTTAATCTGTTAACATTCTAGTATCTAGACCTCTCCTGTTAATCTCTTAACATTGTAGTATCTAGACCTCTCCTGTTAATCTGTTAACATTGTAATATCTAGACATCTCCTGTTAATCTGTTAACATTGTAGTATCTAGACCTCTCCTGTTAATCTGTTAACATTGTAGTATCTAGACCTCTAATTTTAATCTCTTAACATTGTAGTATCTAGACCTCTCCTTTTAATCTGTTAACATTGTAGTATCTAGACCTCTCCTGTTAATCTGTTAATATTGTAGTATTAAGACCTCTAATGTTAATCTCTTAACATTGTAGTATCTAGACCTCTCCTTTTAATCTGTTAACATTGTAGTATCTAGACCTCTCCTGTTAATCTGTTAAATTGTAGTATCTAGACCTCTCCTTTTAATCTGTTAACATTGTAGTATCTAGACCTCTCCTGTTAATCTGTTTACATTGTAGTATCTAGACCTCTAATTTTAATCTTTTAACATTGTAGTATCTAGACCTCTCCTTTTAATCTGTTAACATTGTAGTATCTAGACCTCTCCTGTTAATCTCTTAACATTGTAGTATCTAGACCTCTAATGTTTATTTCTTAAAATTGTAGTATGTAGACCTCTCATATTAATCTGTTAACATTGTAGTATCTAGACCTCTCCTTTTAATCTGTTAACATTGTAGTATCTAGACCTCTCCTGTTAATCCGTTAACATTGTAGTATCTAGACCTCTCCTTTTAATCTGTTGACATTGTAGTTTCTAGACCTCTCCTGTTAATCTGTTAACATTGTAATATCTAGACCTCTCCTGTTAATCTGTTAACATTGTAGTATCTAGACCTCTCCTGTTAATCTGTTAACATTGTGGTATCTAGACCTCTAATTTTAATCTCTTAACATTGTAGTATCTAGACCTCTCCTGTTAATCTGTTAACATTGTAATATCTAGACATCTCCTGTTAATCTGTTAACATTGTAGTATCTAGACCTCTCCTGTTAATCTATTAACATTGTAGTATCTAGACCTCTCCTGTTAATATGTTAACATTGTAGTATCTAGACCTCTAATTTTAATCTCTTAACATTGTAGTATCTAGACCTCTCCTTTTAATCGGTTAACATTGTAGTATCTAGACCTCTCCTGTTAATCTGTTAACATTGTAGTATCTAGACCTCTCCTGTTAATCTGTTAAATTGTAGTATCTAGACCTCTCCTTTTAATCTGTTAATATTGTAGTATTAAGACCTCTAATGTTAATCTCTTAACATTGTAGTATCTAGACCTCTCCTTTTAATCTGTTAACATTGTAGTATCTAGACCTCTCCTGTTAATCTGTTAAATTGTAGTATCTAGACCTCTCCTTTTAATCTGTTAACATTGTAGTATCTAGACCTCTCCTGTTAATCTGTTTACATTGTAGTATCTAGACCTCTAATTTTAATCTTTTAACATTGTAGTATCTAGACCTCTCCTTTTAATCTGTTAACATTGTAGTATCTAGACCTCTCCTGTTAATCTCTTAACATTGTAGTATCTAGACCTCTAATGTTTATTTCTTAAAATTGTAGTATGTAGACCTCTCATATTAATCTGTTAACATTGTAGTATCTAGACCTCTCCTTTTAATCTGTTAACATTGTAGTATCTAGACCTCTCCTGTTAATCCGTTAACATTGTAGTATCTAGACCTCTCCTTTTAATCTGTTGACATTGTAGTTTCTAGACCTCTCCTGTTAATCTGTTAACATTGTAATATCTAGACCTCTCCTGTTAATCTGTTAACATTGTAGTATCTAGACCTCTCCTGTTAATCTGTTAACATTGTGGTATCTAGACCTCTAATTTTAATCTCTTAACATTGTAGTATCTAGACCTCTCCTGTTAATCTGTTAACATTGTAATATCTAGACATCTCCTGTTAATCTGTTAACATTGTAGTATCTAGACCTCTCCTGTTAATCTATTAACATTGTAGTATCTAGACCTCTCCTGTTAATATGTTAACATTGTAGTATCTAGACCTCTAATTTTAATCTCTTAACATTGTAGTATCTAGACCTCTCCTTTTAATCGGTTAACATTGTAGTATCTAGACCTCTCCTGTTAATCTGTTAACATTGTAGTATCTAGACCTCTAATGTTAATTTCTTAACATTGTAGTATCTAGACCTCTCATATTAATCTGTTAACATTGTAGTATCTTGACCTCTCCTGTTAATCTATTAACATTATAGTATCTAGACCTCTCCTGTTAATCTGTTAACATTGTAATATCTAGACATCTCCTGTTAATCTGTTAACATTGTAGTATCTAGACCTCTCCTTTAATCTGTTGACATTGTAGTATCTAGACCTCTCCTGTTAATCTGTTAACATTGTAGTATCTAGACCTCTCCTGTTAATCTGTTAACATTGTAGTATCAAGACCTCTAATTTTAATCTGTTAACATTGTAGTATCTAGACCTCTCCTTTTAATCTGTTAACATTGTAGTATCTAGACCTCTCCTGTTAATCTGTTAACATTGTAGTATCAAGACCTCTAATGTAAATCTGTTAAAATTGTAGTATCAAGACCTCTAATGTTAATCTCTTAACATTGTAGTATCTAGACCTCTCCTTTTAATCTGTTAACATTGTAGTATCTAGACCTCTCCTGTTAATCTGTTAATATTGTAGTATTAAGACCTCTAATGTTAATCTCTTAACATTGTAGTATCTAGACCTCTCCTTTTAATCTGTTAACATTGTAGTATCTAGACCTCTCCTGTTAATCTGTTAAATTGTAGTATCTAGACCTCTCCTTTTAATCTGTTAACATTGTAGTATCTAGACCTCTCCTGTTAATCTGTTTACATTGTAGTATCTAGACCTCTAATTTTAATCTTTTAACATTGTAGTATCTAGACCTCTCCTTTTAATCTGTTAACATTGTAGTATCTAGACCTCTCCTGTTAATCTCTTAACATTGTAGTATCTAGACCTCTAATGTTTATTTCTTAAAATTGTAGTATGTAGACCTCTCATATTAATCTGTTAACATTGTAGTATCTAGACCTCTCCTTTTAATCTGTTAACATTGTAGTATCTAGACCTCTCCTGTTAATCCGTTAACATTGTAGTATCTAGACCTCTCCTTTTAATCTGTTGACATTGTAGTTTCTAGACCTCTCCTGTTAATCTGTTAACATTGTAATATCTAGACCTCTCCTGTTAATCTGTTAACATTGTAGTATCTAGACCTCTCCTGTTAATCTGTTAACATTGTGGTATCTAGACCTCTAATTTTAATCTCTTAACATTGTAGTATCTAGACCTCTCCTGTTAATCTGTTAACATTGTAATATCTAGACATCTCCTGTTAATCTGTTAACATTGTAGTATCTAGACCTCTCCTGTTAATCTATTAACATTGTAGTATCTAGACCTCTCCTGTTAATATGTTAACATTGTAGTATCTAGACCTCTAATTTTAATCTCTTAACATTGTAGTATCTAGACCTCTCCTTTTTAATCGGTTAACATTGTAGTATCTAGACCTCTCCTGTTAATCTGTTAACATTGTAGTATCTAGACCTCTAATGTTAATTTCTTAACATTGTAGTATCTAGACCTCTCATATTAATCTGTTAACATTGTAGTATCTTGACCTCTCCTGTTAATCTATTAACATTATAGTATCTAGACCTCTCCTGTTAATCTGTTAACATTGTAATATCTAGACATCTCCTGTTAATCTGTTAACATTGTAGTATCTAGACCTCTCCTTTAATCTGTTGACATTGTAGTATCTAGACCTCTCCTGTTAATCTGTTAACATTGTAGTATCTAGACCTCTCCTGTTAATCTGTTAACATTGTAGTATCAAGACCTCTAATTTTAATCTGTTAACATTGTAGTATCTAGACCTCTCCTTTTAATCTGTTAACATTGTAGTATCTAGACCTCTCCTGTTAATCTGTTAACATTGTAGTATCAAGACCTCTAATGTAAATCTGTTAAAATTGTAGTATCAAGACCTCTAATGTTAATCTCTTAACATTGTAGTATCTAGACCTCTCCTTTTAATCTGTTAACATTGTAGTATCTAGACCTCTCCTGTTAATCTGTTAAATTGTAGTATCTAGACCTCTCCTTTTAATCTGTTAACATTGTAGTATCTAGACCTCTCCTTTAATCTGTTGACATTGTAGTATCTAGACCTCTCCTGTTAATCTGTTAACATTGTAGTATCTAGACCTCTCCTGTTAATCTGTTAACATTGTAGTATCAAGACCTCTAATTTTAATCTGTTAACATTGTAGTATCTAGACCTCTCCTTTTAATCTGTTAACATTGTAGTATCTAGACCTCTCCTGTTAATCTGTTAACATTGTAGTATCAAGACCTCTAATGTAAATCTGTTAAAATTGTAGTATCAAGACCTCTAATGTTAATCTCTTAACATTGTAGTATCTAGACCTCTCCTTTTAATCTGTTAACATTGTAGTATCTAGACCTCTCCTGTTAATCTGTTAAATTGTAGTATCTAGACCTCTCCTTTTAATCTGTTAACATTGTAGTATCTAGACCTCTCCTGTTAATCTGTTAAAATTGTAGTATCTAGACCTCTAATTTTAATCTCTTAACATTGTAGTATCTAGACCTCTCCTTTTAATCTGTTAACATTGTAGTATCTAGACCTCTCCTGTTAATCTGTTAACATTGTAGTATCTAGACCTCTAATGTTAATTTCTTAACATTGTAGTATCTAGACCTCTCATATTAATCTGTTAACATTGTAGTATCTAGACCTCTCCTGTTAATCTATTAACATTATAGTATCTAGACCTCTCCTGTTAATCTGTTATCATTGTAATATCTAGACATCTCCTGTTAATCTGTTAACATTGTAGTATCTAGACCTCTCCTTTAATCTGTTGACATTGTAGTATCTAGACCTCTCCTGTTAATCTGTTAACATTGTAGTATCTAGACCTCTCCTGTTAATCTGTTAACATTGTAGTATCAAGACCTCTAATTTTAATCTCTTAACATTGTAGTATCTAGACCTCTCCTTTTAATCTGTTAACATTGTAGTATCTAGACCTCTCCTGTTAATCTGTTAACATTGTAGTATTAAGACCTCTAATGTTAATCTCTTAACATTGTAGTATCTAGACCTCTCCTTTTAATCTGTTAACATTGTAGTATCTAGACCTCTCCTGTTAATCTGTTAAATTGTAGTATCTAGACCTCTCCTTTTAATCTGTTAACATTGTAGTATCTAGACCTCTCCTGTTAGTCTGTTAACATTGTAGTATCTAGACCTCTAATTTTAATCTCTTAACATTGTAGTATCTAGACCTCTCCTTTTAATCTGTTAACATTGTAGTATCTAGACCTCTCCTGTTAATCTGTTAACATTGTAGTATCTAGACCTCTAATGTTAATTTCTTAACATTGTAGTATCTAGACCTCTCATATTAATCTGTTAACATTGTAGTATCTAGACCTCTCCTTTTAATCTGTTAACATTGTAGTATCTAGACCTCTCCTTTTAATCTTTTAACATTGTAGTATCTAGACCTCTCCTGTTAATCTATTAACATTGTAGTATCTAGACCTCTCCTGTTAATCTGTTAACATTGTAGTATCTAGACCTCTCCTGTTAATCTGTTAACATTGTAATATCTAGACATCTCCTGTTAATCTGTTAACATTGTAGTATCTAGACCTCTCCTGTTAATCTGTTAACATTGTAGTATCTAGACCTCTCCTGTTAATCTGTTAACATTGTAGTATCAAGACCTCTAATGTTAATCTCTTAACATTGTAGTATCTAGACATCTCCTTTTAATCTGTTAACATTGTAGTATCTAGACCTCTCCTATTAATCTGTTAAATTGTAGTATCTAGACCTCTCCTTTTAATCTGTTAACATTGTAGTATCTAGACCTCTCCTGTTAATCTGTTAACATTGTAGTATCTAGACCTCTAATGTTAATTTCTTAACATTGTAGTATCTAGACCTCTCATATTAATCTGTTAACATTGTAGTATCTTGACCTCTCCTGTTAATCTATTAACATTATAGTATCTAGACCTCTCCTGTTAATCTGATAACATTGTAATATCTAGACATCTCCTGTTAATCTGTTAACATTGTAGTATCTAGACCTCTCCTTTAATCTGTTGACATTGTAGTATCTAGACCTCTCCTGTTAATCTGTTAACATTGTAGTATCTAGACCTCTCCTGTTAATCTGTTAACATTGTAGTATCAAGACCTCTAATTTTAATCTCTTAACATTGTAGTATCTAGACCTCTCCTTTTAATCTGTTAACATTGTAGTATCTAGACCTCTCCTGTTAATCTGTTAACATTGTAGTATCTAGACCTCTAATGTTAATCTGTTAACATTGTAGTATCAAGACCTCTAATGTTAATCTCTTAACATTGTAGTATCTAGACCTCTCCTTTTAATCTGTTAACATTGTAGTATCTAGACCTCTCCTGTTAATCTGTTAAATTGTAGTATCTAGACCTCTCCTTTTAATCTGTTAACATTGTAGTATCTAGACCTCTAATTTTAATCTCTTAACATTGTAGTATCTAGACCTCTCCTTTTAATCTGTTAACATTGTAGTATCTAGACCTCTCCTGTTAATCTGTTAATATTGTAATATCTAGACATCTCCTGTTAATCTGTTAACATTGTAGTATCTAGACCTCTCCTGTTAATCTGTTAACATTGTAGTATCTAGACCTCTCCTGTTAATCTGTTAACATTGTAGTATCAAGACCTCTAATGTTAATCTCTTAACATTGTAGTATCTAGACATCTCCTTTTAATCTGTTAACATTGTAGTATCTAGACCTGTCCTATTAATCTGTTAAATTGTAGTATCTAGACCTCTCCTTTTAATCTGTTAACATTGTAGTATCTAGACCTCTCCTGTTAATCTGTTAACATTGTAGTATCTAGACCTCTAATTTTAATCTCTTAACATTGTAGTATCTAGACCTCTCCTTTTAATCGGTTAACATTGTAGTATCTAGACCTCTCCTGTTAATTTCTTAACATTGTAGTATCTAGACCTCTCATATTAATCTGTTAACATTGTAGTATCTTGACCTCTCCTGTTAATCTATTAACATTATAGTATCTAGACCTCTCCTGTTAATCTGTTAACATTGTAATATCTAGACATCTCCTGTTAATCTGTTAACATTGTAGTATCTAGACCTTTCCTTTTAATCTGTTAACATTGTAGTATCTAGACCTCTCCTGTTAATCCGTTAACATTGTAGTATCTAGACCTCTCCTTTTAATCTGTTGACATTGTAGTTTCTAGACCTCTCCTGTTAATCTGTTAACATTGTAATATCTAGACCTCTTCTGTTAATCTGTTAACATTGTAGTATCTAGACCTCTCCTGTTAATCTGTTAACATTGTGGTATCTAGACCTCTAATTTTAATCTCTTAACATTGTAGTATCTAGACCTCTCCTTTTAATCTGTTAACATTGTAGTATCTTGACATCTCCTTTTAATCTGTTAACATTGTAGTATCTAGACCTCTCCTGTTAATCTATTAATATTGTAGTATCTAGACCTCTCCTGTTAATCTGTTAACATTGTAATATCTAGACATCTCCTGTTAATCTGTTAACATTGTAGTATCTAGACCTCTCCTGTTAATCTATTAACATTGTAGTATCTAGACCTCTCCTGTTAATATGTTAACATTGTAGTATCTAGACCTCTAATTTTAATCTCTTAACATTGTAGTATCTAGACCTGTGACACTCTGGCTCCATGGACGTTGATATTTGAGCCAGGGTTGTTCATTTTCATGGTTTGGGTGTATTTCTATGTTGGGGATTTCTGGTTGTTCATTTCTATGTTTGGGTTAATTGTTCGTTATTAGTCATATGACTCCCAATCGGAGGTAACGAGTGTCAGCTGTCGGCTCGTTATCTCTGATTGGGAGCCATATTTAAACTGTGTGTTTTCACATTGTATTTGTGGGTTTTTGTTTCCTTGTTCCGTGTTCAGGCTATGTACTGTTGGACTTCACGTTTCGTCGTTGTTTATTGTTTTTTCGTGTTGCACTTTATTAAATAAAGTCATGTTCAATTCAAACGCTGCGCTTTGGTCTACTCCCTTTGAAGACGGCCGTGACAGAAAAACCCACCACAAAAGGACCAAGCAGCGCGTCCAGGAGCAAAGGGTCTGGACATGGGAGGAGGCGCCGGGTCAGGAGAGAACGTTGGTGGATGTCCCCCTCGGCTGGGGACATATTACCCAGGAGGAGGCCGTCCGGTACCGGAGGGCGATGAAGGGGGAGAACCTGGCAGGAGAGGAGCAACGGCATCGGCAGGGCCATCGTCGGAAGGACGGGAGGCAACCCCAAAAAGTTTTTGGGGGGGGGCACATGGCTTGGGCGGCTGGGCAGCAGGAGGCTGCCACAGGGCTGACGGAGGCAGAGAAGGGGCGAATTCAAAGGGCAACCAGGTTACGGGGGTCACTGGCCAAAGTAGGGAAAGGAGATGTAGAGGCACGGCGAGGGGTACTGGGGTGTATTACCAGTCCGGTCCGGCCCGTTCCAGTTCCCGGGGTAGAGCCAGTGGTGTGTGCCTCCAGTACGGTCCGGCCTGTTACGACCCCTCGCACCAAGTGTACGGTGCGCGTCTCCAGCCCGGCCCGGCCTGTTCCGGCCACTCGCACCAAGGATACGGTGCGCTTCGCCAGCCCGGCTCGGCCTGTTCCGGCCACTCGCACCAGGGATACGGTGCGCGTCGCCAGCCCAGCCCGGCCTGTTCCTGCTCCACGCACCAGGGATACGGTGCGCTTCGCCATCCCGGCCCGGCCTGTTCCGGCCACTCGCACCAGGGATACGGTGCGCGTCGCCAGCCCAGCCCGGCTTGTTCCTACTCCACGCACCAGGGATACGGTGCGCTTCGCCAGCCCGGCCCGGCCTGTTCCGGCCACTCGCACCAGGGATACGGTGCGCGTCGCCAGCTCGGCCCGGCCTGTTCCTGCTCCACGCACCAGGGATACGGTGCGCTTCGCCAGCCCGGCCCGGCCTGTTCCGGCCACCCGCACCAGGGATACGGTGCGCGTCGCCAGCCCAGCCCGGCCTGTTGCTGCTCTCCGCACTAGGCCTTATGTGCGTCCCCAGGGTCCAGCATGCCCTGTTGCTGCTCTCCGCACTAGGCCTTATGTGCGTCCCCAGGGTCCAGCATGCCCTGTTGCTTCTCCCCGCACTAGCCCTGTGATGCGTGTCCTCAGCCCGGTACCTCCAGTTCCGGCACCACGCACCAGGCCTACGATGCGCCTCAGACGGCCAGAGTCTGCCGCCTGCCCTACGGCGCCTGAACTGTCCGTCTGCCCAACGGCGCCTGAACTGCCCGTCTGCCCAACGGCGCCTGAACTGCCCGTCTGCCCAACGCCGTCTGAACTGTCCGTCTGCCAAGCGCCGCAGGAACTGCCCGTCTGTGCTGAGCCTGCAAAGCCGCCCGTCTGCCATGAGCCTTCAGAGCCGTCCGCCAGACCGGAGCCGCTAGAGCTCTCCGCCAGACAGGAGCAGCCAGAGCCTTCCGCCAGACAGGATCAGCCAGAGCCTTCCGCCAGACAGGAGCAGCCAGAGCCTTCCGCCAGACAGGAGCAGCCAGAGCCTTCCGCCAGACAGGATCAGCCAGAGCCTTCCGCCAGACAGGATCAGCCAGAGCCTTCTGCCAGACAGGATCAGCCAGAGCCTTCTGCCAGACAGGATCAGCCAGAGCCTTCTGCCAGACAGGATCAGCCAGAGCCTTCTGCCAGACAGGATCAGCCAGAGCCTTCCGCCAGCCAGGATCCGCCAGAGCCGTCCAGCCAGGATCCGCCAGAGCCAGCCAGCCAGGATCCGCCATTTAGTCAGGTACTGTCCCTTAGTCCAGTGCTGCCCCTTAGTCCGGTGCTGCCCCTTAGTCCAGTGCTGCCCCTTAGTCCGGTGCTGCCCCTTAGTCCGGTGCTGCCCCTTAGTCCGGTGCTGCTCCTTAGTCCGGTGCCGCCCCTTAATCCAGGTGGGTTTAGTCGGGGGGTGGTCATGTGGAGGGGGCTACGGAAGCGGATTGTGACTAAGGTGGGGTGGGGACCACGACCTGGGCCAGAGCCGCCACCATGGACAGACGCCCACCCAGACCCTCCCCTAGACTGTATGCTGGTGCGCCCGGAGGTCGCACCTTTAGGGGGGGGTACTGTGACACTCTGGCTCCATGGACGTTGATATTTGAGCCAGGGTTGTTCATTTTCATGGTTTGGGTGTATTTCTATGTTGGGGATTTCTGGTTGTTCATTTCTATGTTTGGGTTAATTGTTCGTTATTAGTCATATGACTCCCAATCGGAGGTAACGAGTGTCAGCTGTCGGCTCGTTATCTCTGATTGGGAGCCATATTTAAACTGTGTGTTTTCACATTGTATTTGTGGGTTTTTGTTTCCTTGTTCCGTGTTCAGGCTATGTACTGTTGGACTTCACGTTTCGTTGTTGTTTATTGTTTTTTCGTGTTGCACTTTATTAAATAAAGTCATGTTCAATTCAAACGCTGCGCTTTGGTCTACTCCCTTTGAAGACGGCCGTGACAAGACCTCTCCTGTTAATCTGTTAACATTGTAGTATCTAGACCTCTAATGTTAATTTCTTAACATTGTAGTATCTAGACCTCTCATATTAATCTGTTAACATTGTAGTATCTTGACCTCTCCTGTTAATCTATTAACATTATAGTATCTAGACCTCTCCTGTTAATCTGTTAACATTGTAATATCTAGACATCTCCTGTTAATCTGTTAACATTGTAGTATCTAGACCTCTCCTTTAATCTGTTGACATTGTAGTATCTAGACCTCTCCTGTTAATCTGTTAACATTGTAGTATCTAGACCTCTCCTGTTAATCTGTTAACATTGTAGTATCAAGACCTCTAATTTTAATCTCTTAACATTGTAGTATCTAGACCTCTCCTTTTAATCTGTTAACATTGTAGTATCTAGACCTCTCCTGTTAATCTGTTAACATTGTAGTATCAAGACCTCTAATGTTAATCTGTTAACATTGTAGTATCAAGACCTCTAATGTTAATCTCTTAACATTGTAGTATCTAGACCTCTCCTTTTAATCTGTTAACATTGTAGTATCTAGACCTCTCCTGTTAATCTGTTAAATTGTAGTATCTAGACCTCTCCTTTTAATCTGTTAACATTGTAGTATCTAGACATCTAATTTTAATCTCTTAACATTGTAGTATCTAGACCTCTCCTTTTAATCTGTTAACATTGTAGTATCTAGACCTCTCCTGTTAATCTGTTAACATTGTAGTATCTAGACCTCTCATATTAATCTGTTAACATTGTAGTATCTAGACCTCTCCTTTTAATCTGTTAACATTGTAGTATCTAGACCTCTCCTGTTAATCTGTTAACATTGTAGTATCTAGACCTCTCCTGTTAATCCGTTAACATTGTAGTATCTAGACCTCTCCTTTTAATCTGTTGACATTGTAGTTTCTAGACCTCTCCTGTTAATCTGTTAACATTGTAATATCTAGACCTCTCCTGTTAATCTGTTAACATTGTAGTATCTAGACCTCTCCTGTTAATCTGTTAACATTGTAGTATCAAGACCTCTAATGTTAATCTCTTAACATTGTAGTATCTAGACATCTCCTTTTAATCTGTTAACATTGTAGTATCTAGACCTCTCCTGTTAATCTGTTAACATTGTAGTATCTAGACCTCTAATTTTAATCTCTTAACATTGTAGTATCTAGACCTCTCCTTTTAATCGGTTAACATTGTAGTATCTAGACCTCTCCTGTTAATTTCTTAACATTGTAGTATCTAGACCTCTCATATTAATCTGTTAACATTGTAGTATCTTGACCTCTCCTGTTAATCTATTAACATTATAGTATCTAGACCTCTCCTGTTAATCTGTTAACATTATAATATCTAGACATCTCCTGTTAATCTGTTAACATTGTAGTATCTAGACCTTTCCTTTTAATCTGTTAACATTGTAGTATCTAGACGTCTCCTGTTAATCCGTTAACATTGTAGTATCTAGACCTCTCCTTTTAATCTGTTGACATTGTAGTTTCTAGACCTCTCCTGTTAATCTGTTAACATTGTAATATCTAGACCTCTCCTGTTAATCTGTTAACATTGTAGTATCTAGACCTCTCCTGTTAATCTGTTAACATTGTAATATCTAGACATCTCCTGTTAATCTGTTAACATTGTAGTATCTAGACCTCTCCTGTTAATCTATTAACATTGTAGTATCTAGACCTCTCCTGTTAATATGTTAACATTGTAGTATCTAGACCTCTAATTTTAATCTCTTAACATTGTAGTATCTAGACCTCTCCTTTTAATCTGTTAACATTGTAGTATCTTGACATCTCCTTTTAATCTGTTAACATTGTAGTATCTAGACCTCTCCTGTTAATCTATTAACATTGTAGTATCTAGACCTCTCCTGTTAATCTGTTAACATTGTAATATCTAGACATCTCCTGTTAATCTGTTAACATTGTAGTATCTAGACCTCTCCTGTTAATCTATTAACATTGTAGTATCTAGACCTCTCCTGTTAATATGTTAACATTGTAGTATCTAGACCTCTAATTTTAATCTCTTAACATTGTAGTATCTAGACCTCTCCTGTTAATCTGTTAACATTGTAGTATCTAGATCTCTAATGTTAATTTCTTAACATTGTAGTATCTAGACCTCTCATATTAATCTGTTAACATTGTAGTATCTTGACCTCTCCTGTTAATCTATTAACATTATAGTATCTAGACCTCTCCTGTTAATCTGTTAACATTGTAATATCTAGACATCTCCTGTTAATCTGTTAACATTGTAGTATCTAGACCTCTCCTTTAATCTGTTGACATTGTAGTATCTAGACCTCTCCTGTTAATCTGTTAACATTGTAGTATCTAGACCTCTCCTGTTAATCTGTTAACATTGTAGTATCAAGACCTCTAATTTTAATCTCTTAACATTGTAGTATCTAGACCTCTCCTTTTAATCTGTTAACATTGTAGTATCTAGACCTCTCCTGTTAATCTGTTAACATTGTAGTATCAAGACCTCTAATGTTAATCTGTTAACATTGTAGTATCAAGACCTCTAATGTTAATCTGTTAACATTGTAGTATCTAGACCTCTCCTGTTAATCTGTTAAAATTGTAGTATCTAGACCTCTAATTTTAATCTCTTAACATTGTAGTATCTAGACCTCTCCTTTTAATCTGTTAACATTGTAGTATCTAGACATCTCCTGTTAATCTGTTAACATTGTAGTATCTAGACCTCTAATGTTAATTTCTTAACATTGTAGTATCTAGACCTCTCATATTAATCTGTTAACATTGTAGTATCTAGACCTCTCCTGTTAATCTATTAACATTATAGTATCTAGACCTCTCCTGTTAATCTGTTATCATTGTAATATCTAGACATCTCCTGTTAATCTGTTAACATTGTAGTATCTAGACCTCTCATTTTAATCTGTTGACATTGTAGTATATAGACCTCTCATGTTAATCTGTTAACATTGTAGTATCTAGACCTCTCCTGTTAATCTGTTAACATTGTAATATCTAGACCTCTCCTGTTAATCTGTTAACATTGTAGTATCTAGACCTCTCCTGATAATCTGTTGACATTGTAGAATCTAGAACTCTCCTGTTAATCTGTTAACATTGTAATATCTAGACATCTCCTGTTAATCTGTTAACATTGTAATACCTAGACCTCTCCTGTTAATCTGTTAACATTGTAGTATCTAGACCTCTCCTGTTAATCTGTTAACATTGTGGTATGTAGACCTCTAATTTTAATCTTTTAACATTGTAGTATCTAGACCTCTCCCTTTAATCTGTTAACATTGTAGTATCTTGACATCTCCTTTTAATCTGTTAACATTGTAGTATCTAGACCTCTCCTGCTAATCTATTAACATTGTAGTATCTAGACCTCTCCTGTTAATCTGTTAACATTGTAATATCTAGACATCTCCTGTTAATCTGTTAACATTGTAGTATCTAGACCTCTCCTGTTAATCTGTTAACATTGTAGTATCTAGACCTCTAATTTTAATCTCTTAACATTGTAGTATCTAGACCTCTCCCTTTAATCTGTTAACATTGTAGTATCTAGACCTCTAATTTTAATCTCTTAACATTGTAGTATCTAGACCTCTCCTGTTAATCTGTTAACATTGTAGTATCTAGACCTCTAATGTTAATTTCTTAACATTGTAGTATCTAGACCTCTCATATTAATCTGTTAACATTGTAGTATCTTGACCTCTCCTTTAATCTGTTGACATTGTAGTATCTAGACCTCTCCTGTTAATCTGTTAACATTGTAGTATCTAGACCTCTCCTGTTAATCTGTTAACATTGTAGTATCAAGACCTCTAATTTTAATCTCTTAACATTGTAGTATCTAGACCTCTCCTTTTAATCTGTTAACATTGTAGTATCTAGACCTCTCCTGTTAATCTGTTAACATTGTAGTATCAAGACCTCTAATGTTAATCTGTTAACATTGTAGTATCAAGACCTCTAAATGTTAATCTGTTAACATTGTAGTATCTAGACCTCTCCTGTTAATCTGTTAAAATTGTAGTATCTAGACCTCTAATTTTAATCTCTTAACATTGTAGTATCTAGACCTCTCCTTTTAATCTGTTAACATTGTAGTATCTAGACATCTCCTGTTAATCTGTTAACATTGTAGTATCTAGACCTCTAATGTTAATTTCTTAACATTGTAGTATCTAGACCTCTCATATTAATCTGTTAACATTGTAGTATCTAGACCTCTCCTGTTAATCTGTTAAAATTGTAGTATCTAGACCTCTAATTTTAATCTATTAACATTATAGTATCTAGACCTCTCCTGTTAATCTGTTATCATTGTAATATCTAGACATCTCCTGTTAATCTGTTAACATTGTAGTATCTAGACCTCTAATTTTAATCTCTTAACATTGTAGTATCTAGACCTCTCCTGTTAATCTGTTAACATTGTAGTATCTAGACCTCTAATTTTAATCTATTAACATTATAGTATCTAGACCTCTCCTGTTAATCTGTTAACATTGTAGTATCTAGACCTCTAATTTTAATCTCTTAACATTGTAGTATCTAGACCTCTCCTGTTAATCTGTTAACATTGTAGTATCTAGACCTCTAATGTTAATTTCTTAACATTGTAGTATCTAGACCTCTCATATTAATCTGTTAACATTGTAGTATCTTGACCTCTCCTGTTAATCTATTAACATTATAGTATCTAGACCTCTCCTGTTAATCTGTTAACATTGTAATATCTAGACATCTCCTGTTAATCTGTTAACATTGTAGTATCTAGACCTCTCCTTTAATCTGTTGACATTGTAGTATCTAGACCTCTCCTGTTAATCTGTTAACATTGTAGTATCTAGACCTCTCCTGTTATTCTGTTAACATTGTAGTATCAAGACCTCTAATTTTAATCTCTTAACATTGTAGTATCTAGACCTCTCCTTTTAATCTGTTAACATTGTAGTATCTAGACCTCTCCTGTTAATCTGTTAACATTGTAGTATCAAGACCTCTAATGTTAATCTGTTAACATTGTAGTATCAAGACCTCTAATGTTAATCTGTTAACATTGTAGTATCTAGACCTCTCCTGTTAATCTGTTAAAATTGTAGTATCTAGACCTCTAATTTTAATCTCTTAACATTGTAGTATCTAGACCTCTCCTTTTAATCTGTTAACATTATAGTATCTAGACCTCTCCTGTTAATCTGTTATCATTGTAATATCTAGACATCTCCTGTTAATCTGTTAACATTGTAGTATCTAGACCTCTCATTTTAATCTGTTGACATTGTAGAATATAGACCTCTCATGTTAATCTGTTAACATTGTAGTATCTAGACCTCTCCTGTTAATCTGTTAACATTGTAATATCTAGACCTCTCCTGTTAATCTGTTAACATTGTAGTATCTAGACCTCTCCTGATAATCTGTTGACATTGTAGAATCTAGAACTCTCCTGTTAATCTGTTAACATTGTAATATCTAGACATCTCCTGTTAATCTGTTAACATTGTAATACCTAGACCTCTCCTGTTAATCTGTTAACATTGTAGTATCTAGACCTCTCCTGTTAATCTGTTAACATTGTGGTATGTAGACCTCTAATTTTAATCTCTTAACATTGTAGTATCTAGACCTCTCCCTTTAATCTGTTAACATTGTAGTATCTTGACATCTCCTTTTAATCTGTTAACATTGTAGTATCTAGACCTCTCCTGTTAATCTATTAACATTGTAGTATCTAGACCTCTCCTGTTAATCTGTTAACATTGTAATATCTAGACATCTCTTGTTAATCTCTTAACATTGTAATATCTAGACATCTCCTGTTAATCTGTTAACATTGTAATACCTAGACCTCTCCTGTTAATCTGTTAACATTGTAGTATCTAGACCTCTCCTGTTAATCTGTTAACATTGTGGTATGTAGACCTCTAATTTTAATCTCTTAACATTGTAGTATCTAGACCTCTCCCTTTAATCTGTTAACATTGTAGTATCTTGACATCTCCTTTTAATCTGTTAACATTGTAGTATCTAGACCTCTCCTGTTAATCTATTAACATTGTAGTATCTAGACCTCTCCTGTTAATCTGTTAACATTGTAATATCTAGACATCTCCTGTTAATCTGTTAACATTGTAGTATCTAGACCTCTCCTGTTAATCTGTTAACATTGTAGTATCTAGACCTCTAATTTTAATCTCTTAACATTGTAGTATCTAGACCTCTCCTTTTAATCTGTTAACATTGTAGTATCTAGACCTCTCCTGTTAATCTGTTAACATTGTAGTATCAAGACCTCTAATGTTAATCTCTTAACATTGTAGTATCTAGACATCTCCTTTTAATCTGTTAAATTGTAGTATCTAGACCTCTCCTTTTAATCTGTTAACATTGTAGTATCTAGACCTCTCCTGTTAATCTGTTAACATTGTAGTATTTAGACATCTAATGTTAATTTCTTAACATTGTAGTATCTAGACCTCTCATATTAATCTGTTAACATTGTAGTATCTAGACCTCTCCTGTTAATCTATTAACATTATAGTATCTAGACCTCTCCTGTTAATCTGTTAAATTGTAGTATCTAGACCTCTCCTTTTAATCTGTTAACATTGTAGTATCTAGACCTCTCCTGTTAATCTGTTAACATTGTAGTATCTAGACCTCTCCTGATAATCTGTTGACATTGTAGAATCTAGAACTCTCCTGTTAATCTGTTAACATTGTAATATCTAGACATCTCCTGTTAATCTGTTAACATTGTAATACCTAGACCTCTCCTGTTAATCTGTTAACATTGTAGTATCTAGACCTCTCCTGTTAATCTGTTAACATTGTGGTATGTAGACCTCTAATTTTAATCTCTTAACATTGTAGTATCTAGACCTCTCCCTTTAATCTGTTAACATTGTAGTATCTTGACATCTCCTGTTAATCTATTAACATTATAGTATCTAGACCTCTCCTGTTAATCTGTTAAATTGTAGTATCTAGACCTCTCCTGTTAATCTGTTAAAATTGTAGTATCTAGACCTCTAATTTTAATCTCTTAACATTGTAGTATCTAGACCTCTCCTTTTAATCTGTAACATTGTAGTATCTAGACCTCTCCTTTTAATCTGTTAACATTGTAGTATCTAGACCTCTCCTGTTAATCTGTTAACATTGTAGTATCTAGACCTCTCCTGATAATCTGTTGACATTGTAGAATCTAGACCTCTCCTGTTAATCTGTTAACATTGTAATATCTAGACACCTCCTGTTAATCTGTTAACATTGTAGTATCTAGACCTCTCCTGTTAATCTGTTAACATTGTGGTATCTAGACCTCTAATTTTAATCTCTTAACTTTGTAGTATCTAGACCTCTCCTTTTAATCTGTTAACATTGTAGTATCTAGAATCTAGACCTCTCCTGTTAATCTGTTGACATTGTAGAATCTAGACCTCTCCTGTTAATCTGTTAACATTGTAATATCTAGACACCTCCTGTTAATCTGTTAACATTGTAGTATCTAGACCTCTCCTGTTAATCTGTTAACATTGTAGTATCTAGACCTCTAATTTTAATCTCTTAACATTGTAGTATCTAGACCTCTCCTGTTAATCTGTTAACATTGTAGTATCTAGACCTCTAATGTTAATTTCTTAACATTGTAGTATCTAGACCTCTCATATTAATCTGTTAACATTGTAGTATCTTGACCTCTCCTGTTAATCTATTAACATTATAGTATCTAGACCTCTCCTGTTAATCTGTTAACATTGTAATATCTAGACATCTCCTGTTAATCTGTTAACATTGTAGTATCTAGACCTCTCCTTTAATCTGTTGACATTGTAGTATCTAGACCTCTCCTGTTAATCTGTTAACATTGTAGTATCTAGACCTCTCCTGTTAATCTGTTAACATTGTAGTATCAAGACCTCTAATTTTAATCTCTTAACATTGTAGTATCTAGACCTCTCCTTTTAATCTGTTAACATTGTAGTATCTAGACCTCTCCTGTTAATCTGTTAACATTGTAGTATCAAGACCTCTAATGTTAATCTGTTAACATTGTAGTATCTAGACCTCTCCTGTTAATCTGTTAACATTGTAGTATCAAGACCTCTAATGTTAATCTGTTAACATTGTAGTATCTAGACCTCTAATTTTAATCTCTTAACATTGTAGTATCTAGACCTCTCCTTTTAATCTGTTAACATTGTAGTATCTAGACCTCTCCTGTTAATCTGTTAACATTGTAGTATCAAGACCTCTAATGTTAATCTCTTAACATTGTAGTATCTAGACCTCTCCTTTTAATCTGTTAAATTGTAGTATCTAGACCTCTCCTTTTAATCTGTTAACATTGTAGTATCTAGACCTCTCCTGTTAATCTGTTAACATTGTAGTATCTAGACCTCTAATTTTAATCTCTTAACATTGTAGTATCTAGACCTCTCTTTTTAATCTGTAACATTGTAGTATCTAGACCTCTCCTGTTAATCTGTTAACATTGTAGTATTTAGACCTCTAATGTTAATTTCTTAATATTGTAGTATCTAGACCTCTCATATTAATCTGTTAACATTGTAGTATCTAGACCTCTCATGTTAATCTATTAACATTATAGTATCTAGACCTCTCCTGTTAATCTGTTAACATTGTAATATCTAGACCTCTCCTGTTAATCTGTTAACATTGTAGTATCTAGACCTCTCCTGATAATCTGTTGACATTGTAGAATCTAGACCTCTCCTGTTAATCTGTTAACATTGTAATATCTAGACACCTCCTGTTAATCTGTTAACATTGTAGTATCTAGACCTCTCCTGTTAATCTGTTAACATTGTGGTATCTAGACCTCTAATTTTAATCTCTTAACTTTGTAGTATCTAGACCTCTCCTTTTAATCTGTTAACATTGTAGTATCTAGAATCTAGACCTCTCCTGTTAATCTGTTGACATTGTAGAATCTAGACCTCTCCTGTTAATCTGTTAACATTGTAATATCTAGACACCTCCTGTTAATCTGTTAACATTGTAGTATCTAGACCTCTCCTGTTAATCTGTTAACATTGTAGTATCTAGACCTCTAATTTTAATCTCTTAACATTGTAGTATCTAGACCTCTCCTGTTAATCTGTTAACATTGTAGTATCTAGACCTCTAATGTTAATTTCTTAACATTGTAGTATCTAGACCTCTCATATTAATCTGTTAACATTGTAGTATCTTGACCTCTCCTGTTAATCTATTAACATTATAGTATCTAGACCTCTCCTGTTAATCTGTTAACATTGTAATATCTAGACATCTCCTGTTAATCTGTTAACATTGTAGTATCTAGACCTCTCCTTTAATCTGTTGACATTGTAGTATCTAGACCTCTCCTGTTAATCTGTTAACATTGTAGTATCTAGACCTCTCCTGTTAATCTGTTAACATTGTAGTATCAAGACCTCTAATTTTAATCTCTTAACATTGTAGTATCTAGACCTCTCCTTTTAATCTGTTAACATTGTAGTATCTAGACCTCTCCTGTTAATCTGTTAACATTGTAGTATCAAGACCTCTAATGTTAATCTGTTAACATTGTAGTATCAAGACCTCTAATGTTAATCTGTTAACATTGTAGTATCTAGACCTCTCCTGTTAATCTGTTAAAATTGTAGTATCTAGACCTCTAATTTTAATCTCTTAACATTGTAGTATCTAGACCTCTCCTTTTAATCTGTTAACATTGTAGTATCTAGACATCTCCTGTTAATCTGTTAACATTGTAGTATCTAGACCTCTAATGTTAATTTCTTAACATTGTAGTATCTAGACCTCTCATATTAATCTGTTAACATTGTAGTATCTAGACCTCTCCTGTTAATCTATTAACATTATAGTATCTAGACCTCTCCTGTTAATCTGTTATCATTGTAATATCTAGACATCTCCTGTTAATCTGTTAACATTGTAGTATCTAGACCTCTAATTTTAATCTCTTAACATTGTAGTATCTAGACCTCTCCTGTTAATCTGTTAACATTGTAGTATCTAGACCTCTAATGTTAATTTCTTAACATTGTAGTATCTAGACCTCTCATATTAATCTGTTAACATTGTAGTATCTTGACCTCTCCTGTTAATCTATTAACATTATAGTATCTAGACCTCTCCTGTTAATCTGTTAACATTGTAATATCTAGACATCTCCTGTTAATCTGTTAACATTGTAGTATCTAGACCTCTCCTTTAATCTGTTGACATTGTAGTATCTAGACCTCTCCTGTTAATCTGTTAACATTGTAGTATCTAGACCTCTCCTGTTAATCTGTTAACATTGTAGTATCAAGACCTCTAATTTTAATCTCTTAACATTGTAGTATCTAGACCTCTCCTTTTAATCTGTTAACATTGTAGTATCTAGACCTCTCCTGTTAATCTGTTAACATTGTAGTATCAAGACCTCTAATGTTAATCTGTTAACATTGTAGTATCAAGACCTCTAATGTTAATCTGTTAACATTGTAGTATCTAGACCTCTCCTGTTAATCTGTTAAAATTGTAGTATCTAGACCTCTAATTTTAATCTCTTAACATTGTAGTATCTAGACCTCTCCTTTTAATCTGTTAACATTGTAGTATCTAGACATCTCCTGTTAATCTGTTAACATTGTAGTATCTAGACCTCTAATGTTAATTTCTTAACATTGTAGTATCTAGACCTCTCATATTAATCTGTTAACATTGTAGTATCTAGACCTCTCCTGTTAATCTATTAACATTATAGTATCTAGACCTCTCCTGTTAATCTGTTATCATTGTAATATCTAGACATCTCCTGTTAATCTGTTAACATTGTAGTATCTAGACCTCTCATTTTAATCTGTTGACATTGTAGTATATAGACCTCTCATGTTAATCTGTTAACATTGTAGTATGTAGACCTCTCCTGTTAATCTGTTAACATTGTAATATCTAGACCTCTCCTGTTAATCTGTTAACATTGTAGTATCTAGACCTCTCCTGATAATCTGTTGACATTGTAGAATCTAGAACTCTCCTGTTAATCTGTTAACATTGTAATATCTAGACATCTCCTGTTAATCTGTTAACATTGTAATACCTAGACCTCTCCTGTTAATCTGTTAACATTGTAGTATCTAGACCTCTCCTGTTAATCTGTTAACATTGTGGTATGTAGACCTCTAATTTTAATCTCTTAACATTGTAGTATCTAGACCTCTCCCTTTAATCTGTTAACATTGTAGTATCTTGACATCTCCTTTTAATCTGTTAACATTGTAGTATCTAGACCTCTCCTGTTAATCTATTAACATTGTAGTATCTAGACCTCTCCTGTTAATCTGTTAACATTGTAATATCTAGACATCTCCTGTTAATCTCTTAACATTGTAATATCTAGACATCTCCTGTTAATCTGTTAACATTGTAATACCTAGACCTCTCCTGTTAATCTGTTAACATTGTAGTATCTAGACCTCTCCTGTTAATCTGTTAACATTGTGGTATGTAGACCTCTAATTTTAATCTCTTAACATTGTAGTATCTAGACCTCTCCCTTTAATCTGTTAACATTGTAGTATCTTGACATCTCCTTTTAATCTGTTAACATTGTAGTATCTAGACCTCTCCTGTTAATCTATTAACATTGTAGTATCTAGACCTCTCCTGTTAATCTGTTAACATTGTAATATCTAGACATCTCCTGTTAATCTGTTAACATTGTAGTATCTAGACCTCTCCTGTTAATCTGTTAACATTGTAGTATCTAGACCTCTAATTTTAATCTCTTAACATTGTAGTATCTAGACCTCTCCTTTTAATCTGTTAACATTGTAGTATCTAGACCTCTCCTGTTAATCTGTTAACATTGTAGTATCAAGACCTCTAATGTTAATCTCTTAACATTGTAGTATCTAGACATCTCCTTTTAATCTGTTAAATTGTAGTATCTAGACCTCTCCTTTTAATCTGTTAACATTGTAGTATCTAGACCTCTCCTGTTAATCTGTTAACATTGTAGTATTTAGACCTCTAATGTTAATTTCTTAACATTGTAGTATCTAGACCTCTCATATTAATCTGTTAACATTGTAGTATCTAGACCTCTCCTGTTAATCTATTAACATTATAGTATCTAGACCTCTCCTGTTAATCTGTTAAATTGTAGTATCTAGACCTCTCCTTTTAATCTGTTAACATTGTAGTATCTAGACCTCTCCTGTTAATCTGTTAACATTGTAGTATCTAGACCTCTCCTGATAATCTGTTGACATTGTAGAATCTAGAACTCTCCTGTTAATCTGTTAACATTGTAATATCTAGACATCTCCTGTTAATCTGTTAACATTGTAATACCTAGACCTCTCCTGTTAATCTGTTAACATTGTAGTATCTAGACCTCTCCTGTTAATCTGTTAACATTGTGGTATGTAGACCTCTAATTTTAATCTCTTAACATTGTAGTATCTAGACCTCTCATATTAATCTGTTAACATTGTAGTATCTTGACATCTCCTTTTAATCTGTTAACATTGTAGTATCTAGACCTCTCCTGTTAATCTATTAACATTGTAGTATCTAGACCTCTCCTGTTAATCTGTTAACATTGTAATATCTAGACATCTCCTGTTAATCTGTTAACATTGTAGTATCTAGACCTCTCCTGTTAATCTGTTAACATTGTAGTATCTAGACCTCTAATTTTAATCTCTTAACATTGTAGTATCTAGACCTCTCCTGTTAATCTGTTAACATTGTAGTATCAAGACCTCTAATGTTAATCTCTTAACATTGTAGTATCTAGACCTCTCCTTTTAATCTGTTAAATTGTAGTATCTAGACCTCTCCTTTTAATCTGTTAACATTGTAGTATCTAGACCTCTCCTGTTAATCTGTTAACATTGTAGTATCTAGACCTCTAATTTTAATCTCTTAACATTGTAGTATCTAGACCTCTCCTTTTAATCTGTAACATTGTAGTATCTAGACCTCTCCTGTTAATCTGTTAACATTGTAGTATTTAGACCTCTAATGTTAATTTCTTAACATTGTAGTATCTAGACCTCTAATTTTAATCTCTTAACATTGTAGTATCTAGACCTCTCCTTTTAATCTGTTAACATTGTAGTATCTAGACCTCTCCTGTTAATCTGTTAACATTGTAGTATCTAGACCTCTACTGTTAATCTCTTAAAATTGTAGTATCTAGACCTCTAATTTTAATCTCTTAACATTGTAGTATCTAGACCTCTCCTTTTAATCTGTAACATTGTAGTATCTAGACCTCTCCTTTTAATCTGTTAACATTGTAGTATCTAGACCTCTCCTGTTAATCTGTTAACATTGTAGTATCTAGACCTCTAATGTTAATTTCTTAACATTGTAGTATCTAGACCTCTCATATTAATCTGTTAACATTGTAGTATCTAGACCTCTCCTGTTAATCTATTAACATTATAGTATCTAGACCTCTCCTGTTAATCTGTTATCATTGTAATATCTAGACCTCTCCTGTTAATCTGTTAACATTGTAGTATCTAGACCTCTCCTGTTAATCTGTTAACATTGTGGTATGTAGACCTCTAATTTTAATCTCTTAACATTGTAGTATCTAGACCTCTCCCTTTAATCTGTTAACATTGTAGTATCTTGACATCTCCTTTTAATCTGTTAACATTGTAGTATCTAGACCTCTCCTGTTAATCTGTTAACATTGTAATATCTAGACATCTCCTGTTAATCTGTTAACATTGTAGTATCTAGACCTCTCCTGTTAATCTGTTAACATTGTAGTATCTAGACCTCTAATTTTAATCTCTTAACATTGTAGTATCTAGACCTCTCCTTTTAATCTGTTAACATTGTAGTATCTAGACCTCTCCCTTTAATCTGTTAACATTGTAGTATCTTGACATCTCCTTTTAATCTGTTAACATTGTAGTATCTAGACCTCTCCTGTTAATCTGTTAACATTGTAATATCTAGACATCTCCTGTTAATCTGTTAACATTGTAGTATCTAGACCTCTCCTGTTAATCTGTTAACATTGTAGTATCTAGACCTCTAATTTTAATCTCTTAACATTGTAGTATCTAGACCTCTCCTTTTAATCTGTTAACATTGTAGTATCTAGACCTCTCCTGTTAATCTGTTAACATTGTAGTATCAAGACCTCTAATGTTAATCTCTTAACATTGTAGTATCTAGACCTCTCCTTTTAATCTGTTAAATTGTAGTATCTAGACCTCTCCTTTTAATCTGTTAACATTGTAGTATCTAGACCTCTCCTGTTAATCTGTTAACATTGTAGTATCTAGACCTCTAATTTTAATCTCTTAACATTGTAGTATCTAGACCTCTCTTTTTAATCTGTAACATTGTAGTATCTAGACCTCTCCTGTTAATCTGTTATCATTGTAATATCTAGACCTCTCCTGTTAATCTGTTAACATTGTAGTATCTAGACCTCTCCTGTTAATCTGTTAACATTGTGGTATGTAGACCTCTAATTTTAATCTCTTAACATTGTAGTATCTAGACCTCTCCCTTTAATCTGTTAACATTGTAGTATCTTGACATCTCCTTTTAATCTGTTAACATTGTAGTATCTAGACCTCTCCTGTTAATCTGTTAACATTGTAATATCTAGACATCTCCTGTTAATCTGTTAACATTGTAGTATCTAGACCTCTCCTGTTAATCTGTTAACATTGTAGTATCTAGACCTCTAATTTTAATCTCTTAACATTGTAGTATCTAGACCTCTCCTTTTAATCTGTTAACATTGTAGTATCTAGACCTCTCCCTTTAATCTGTTAACATTGTAGTATCTTGACATCTCCTTTTAATCTGTTAACATTGTAGTATCTAGACCTCTCCTGTTAATCTGTTAACATTGTAATATCTAGACATCTCCTGTTAATCTGTTAACATTGTAGTATCTAGACCTCTCCTGTTAATCTGTTAACATTGTAGTATCTAGACCTCTAATTTTAATCTCTTAACATTGTAGTATCTAGACCTCTCCTTTTAATCTGTTAACATTGTAGTATCTAGACCTCTCCTGTTAATCTGTTAACATTGTAGTATCAAGACCTCTAATGTTAATCTCTTAACATTGTAGTATCTAGACCTCTCCTTTTTAATCTGTTAAATTGTAGTATCTAGACCTCTCCTTTTAATCTGTTAACATTGTAGTATCTAGACCTCTCCTGTTAATCTGTTAACATTGTAGTATCTAGACCTCTAATTTTAATCTCTTAACATTGTAGTATCTAGACCTCTCTTTTTAATCTGTAACATTGTAGTATCTAGACCTCTCCTGTTAATCTGTTAACATTGTAGTATTTAGACCTCTAATGTTAATTTCTTAATATTGTAGTATCTAGACCTCTCATATTAATCTGTTAACATTGTAGTATCTAGACCTCTCCTGTTAATCTATTAACATTATAGTATCTAGACCTCTCCTGTTAATCTGTTAACATTGTAATATCTAGACCTCTCCTGTTAATCTGTTAACATTGTAGTATCTAGACCTCTCCTGATAATCTGTTGACATTGTAGAATCTAGACCTCTCCTGTTAATCTGTTAACATTGTAATATCTAGACACCTCCTGTTAATCTGTTAACATTGTAGTATCTAGACCTCTCCTGTTAATCTGTTAACATTGTGGTATCTAGACCTCTAATTTTAATCTCTTAACTTTGTAGTATCTAGACCTCTCCTTTTAATCTGTTAACATTGTAGTATCTAGAATCTAGACCTCTCCTGTTAATCTGTTGACATTGTAGAATCTAGACCTCTCCTGTTAATCTGTTAACATTGTAATATCTAGACACCTCCTGTTAATCTGTTAACATTGTAGTATCTAGACCTCTCCTGTTAATCTGTTAACATTGTGGTATCTAGACCTCTAATTTTAATCTCTTAACTTTGTAGTATCTAGACCTCTCCTTTTAATCTGTTAACATTGTAGTATCTTGACATCTCCTTTTAATCTGTTAACATTGTAGTATCTAGACCTCTCTGTTAATCTATTAATTTTTTGATTTGATCTCCTGTTAATCTGTTAACATTGTAGTATCTAGACCTCTCCTGTTAATTGTTAACATTGTAGTATCTAGACCTCTAATTTTAATCTCTTAACATTGTAGTATCTAGACCTCTCCTTTTAATCTGTTAACATTGTAGTATCTAGACCTCTCCTGTTAATCTGTTAACATTGTAGTATCTAGACCTCTCCTGTTAATCTGTTAACATTGTAGTATCTAGACCTCTCCTTTTAATCTGTTAACATTGTAGTATCTAGACCTCTCCTGTTAATCCTTTAACATTGTAGTATCTAGACCTCTCCTTTTAATCTGTTGACATTGTAGTATATAGACCTCTCATGTTAATCTGTTAACATTGTAATATCTAGACCTCTCCTGTTAATCTGTTAACATTGTTGTATCTAGACCTCTCCTGTTAATCTGTTAACATTGTGGTATCTAGACCTCTAATTTTAATCTCTTAACATTGTAGTATCTAGACCTCTCCTTTTAATCTGTTAACATTGTAGTATCTTGACATCTCCTTTTAATCTGTTAACATTGTAGTATCTAGACCTCTCCTGTTAATCTCTTAACATTGTAGTATCTAGACCTCTCCTGTTAATCTGTTAACATTGTAATATCTAGACATCTCCTGTTAATCTGTTAACATTGTAGTATCTAGACCTCTCCTGTTAATCTGTTAACATTGTAGTATCTAGACCTCTAATTTTAATCTCTTAACATTGTAGTATCTAGACCTCTCCTTTTAATCTGTTAACATTGTAGTATCTAGACCTCTCCTGTTAATCTGTTAACATTGTAGTATTAAGACCTCTAATGTTAATCTCTTAACATTGTAGTATCTAGACCTCTCCTTTTAATCTGTTAACATTGTAGTATCTAGACCTCTCCTGTTAATCTGTTAAATTGTAGTATCTAGACCTCTCCTTTTAATCTGTTAACATTGTAGTATCTAGACCTCTCCTGTTAATCTGTTAACATTGTAGTATCTAGACCTCTAATTTTAATCTCTTAACATTGTAGTATCTAGACCTCTCCTTTTAATCTGTTAACATTGTAGTATCTAGACCTCTCCTGTTAATCTCTTAACATTGTAGTATCTAGACCTCTAATGTTTATTTCTTAAAATTGTAGTATGTAGACCTCTCATATTAATCTGTTAACATTGTAGTATCTAGACCTCTCCTTTTAATCTGTTAACATTGTAGTATCTAGACCTCTCCTGTTAATCTGTTAACATTGTAGTATCTAGACTTTTCCTTTTAATCTGTTAACATTGTAGTATCTAGACCTCTCCTGTTAATCCGTTAACATTGTAGTATCTAGACCTCTCCTTTTAATCTGTTGACATTGTAGTTTCTAGACCTCTCCTGTTAATCTGTTAACATTGTAATATCTAGACCTCTCCTGTTAATCTGTTAACATTGTAGTATCTAGAACTCTCCTGTTAATCTGTTAACATTGTGGTATCTAGACCTCTAATTTTAATCTCTTAACATTGTAGTATCTAGACCTCTCCTTTTAATCTGTTAACATTGTAGTATCTAGACCTCTCCTTTTAATCTGTTAACATTGTAGTATCTAGACCTCTCCTGTTAATCTGTTAACATTGTAATATCTAGACATCTCCTGTTAATCTGTTAACATTGTAATACCTAGACCTCTCCTGTTAATCTGTTAACATTGTAGTATCTAGACCTCTCCTGTTAATCTGTTAACATTGTGGTATGTAGACCTCTAATTTTAATCTCTTAACATTGTAGTATCTAGACCTCTCCCTTTAATCTGTTAACATTGTAGTATCTTGACATCTCCTTTTAATCTGTTAACATTGTAGTATCTAGACCTCTCCTGTTAATCTATTAACATTGTAGTATCTAGACCTCTCCTGTTAATCTGTTAACATTGTAATATCTAGACATCTCCTGTTAATCTGTTAACATTGTAGTATCTAGACCTCTCCTGTTAATCTGTTAACATTGTAGTATCTAGACCTCTAATTTTAATCTCTTAACATTGTAGTATCTAGACCTCTCCTTTTAATCTGTTAACATTGTAGTATCTAGACCTCTCCTGTTAATCTGTTAACATTGTAGTATCAAGACCTCTAATGTTAATCTCTTAACATTGTAGTATCTAGACCTCTCCTTTTAATCTGTTAAATTGTAGTATCTAGACCTCTCCTTTTAATCTGTTAACATTGTAGTATCTAGACCTCTCCTGTTAATCTGTTAACATTGTAGTATCTAGACCTCTAATTTTAATCTCTTAACATTGTAGTATCTAGACCTCTCTTTTTAATCTGTAACATTGTAGTATCTAGACCTCTCCTGTTAATCTGTTAACATTGTAGTATTTAGACCTCTAATGTTAATTTCTTAATATTGTAGTATCTAGACCTCTCATATTAATCTGTTAACATTGTAGTATCTAGACCTCTCCTGTTAATCTATTAACATTATAGTATCTAGACCTCTCCTGTTAATCTGTTAACATTGTAATATCTAGACCTCTCCTGTTAATCTGTTAACATTGTAGTATCTAGACCTCTCCTGATAATCTGTTGACATTGTAGAATCTATACCTCTCCTGTTAATCTGTTAACATTGTAATATCTAGACACCTCCTGTTAATCTGTTAACAATGTAGTATCTAGACCTCTCCTGTTAATCTGTTAACATTGTGGTATCTAGACCTCTAATTTTAATCTCTTAACTTTGTAGTATCTAGACCTCTCCTTTTAATCTGTTAACATTGTAGTATCTAGAATCTAGACCTCTCCTGTTAATCTGTTGACATTGTAGAATCTAGACCTCTCCTGTTAATCTGTTAACATTGTAATATCTAGACACCTCCTGTTAATCTGTTAACATTGTAGTATCTAGACCTCTCCTGTTAATCTGTTAACATTGTGGTATCTAGACCTCTAATTTTAATCTCTTAACTTTGTAGTATCTAGACCTCTCCTTTTAATCTGTTAACATTGTAGTATCTTGACATCTCCTTTTAATCTGTTAACATTGTAGTATCTAGACCTCTCTTGTTAATCTATTAACATTGTAGTATCTAGACCTCTCTTGTTAATCTTTTAACAGTGTAATATCTAGACATCTCCTGTTAATCTGTTAACATTGTAGTATCTAGACCTCTCCTGTTAATCTGTTAACATTGTAGTATCTAGACCTCTAATTTTAATCTCTTAACATTGTAGTATCTAGACCTCTCCTTTTAATCTGTTAACATTGTAGTATCTAGACCTCTCCTGTTAATCTGTTAACATTGTAGTATCTAGACCTCTCCTTTTAATCTGTTAACATTGTAGTATCTAGACCTCTCCTTTTAATATGTTAACATTGTAGTATCTAGACCTCTCCTGTTAATCTGTTAACATTGTAGTATCTAGACCTCTCCTTTTAATCTGTTAACATTGTAGTATCTAGACCTCTCCTGTTAATCCTTTAACATTGTAGTATCTAGACCTCTCCTTTTAATCTGTTGACATTGTAGTATATAGACCTCTCATGTTAATCTGTTAACATTGTAATATCTAGACCTCTCCTGTTAATCTGTTAACATTGTTGTATCTAGACCTCTCCTGTTAATCTGTTAACATTGTGGTATCTAGACCTCTAATTTTAATCTCTTAACATTGTAGTATCTAGACCTCTCCTTTTAATCTGTTAACATTGTAGTATCTTGACATCTCCTTTTAATCTGTTAACATTGTAGTATCTAGACCTCTCCTGTTAATCTCTTAACATTGTAGTATCTAGACCTCTCCTGTTAATCTGTTAACATTGTAATATCTAGACATCTCCTGTTAATCTGTTAACATTGTAGTATCTAGACCTCTCCTGTTAATCTGTTAACATTGTAGTATCTAGACCTCTAATTTTAATCTCTTAACATTGTAGTATCTAGACCTCTCCTTTTAATCTGTTAACATTGTAGTATCTAGACCTCTCCTGTTAATCTGTTAACATTGTAGTATTAAGACCTCTAATGTTAATCTCTTAACATTGTAGTATCTAGACCTCTCCTTTTAATCTGTTAACATTGTAGTATCTAGACTTCTCCTGTTAATCTGTTAAATTGTAGTATCTAGACCTCTCCTTTTAATCTGTTAACATTGTAGTATCTAGACCTCTCCTGTTAATCTGTTAACATTGTAGTATCTAGACCTCTAATTTTAATCTCTTAACATTGTAGTATCTACACCTCTCCTTTTAATCTGTTAACATTGTAGTATCTAGACCTCTCCTGTTAATCTCTTAACATTGTAGTATCTAGACCTCTAATGTTTATTTCTTAAAATTGTAGTATGTAGACCTCTCATATTAATCTGTTAACATTGTAGTATCTAGACATCTCCTTTTAATCTGTTAACATTGTAGTATCTAGACCTCTCCTGTTAATCTGTTAACATTGTAGTATCTAGACCTTTCCTTTTAATCTGTTAACATTGTAGTATCTAGACCTCTCCTGTTAATCCGTTAACATTGTAGTATCTAGACCTCTCCTTTTAATCTGTTGACATTGTAGTTTCTAGACCTCTCCTGTTAATCTGTTAACATTGTAATATCTAGACCTCTCCTGTTAATCTGTTAACATTGTAGTATCTAGACCTCTCCTGTTAATCTGTTAACATTGTGGTATCTAGACCTCTAATTTTAATCTCTTAACATTGTAGTATCTAGACCTCTCCTTTTAATCTGTTAACATTGTAGTATCTAGACCTCTCCTTTTAATCTGTTAACATTGTAGTATCTAGACCTCTCCTGTTAATCTGTTAACATTGTAGTATTAAGACCTCTAATGTTAATCTCTTAACATTGTAGTATCTAGACCTCTCCTTTTAATCTGTTAACATTGTAGTATCTAGACCTCTCCTGTTAATCTGTTAAATTGTAGTATCTAGACCTCTCCCTTTTAATCTGTTAACATTGTAGTATCTAGACCTCTCCTGTTAATCTGTTAACATTGTAGTATCTAGACCTCTAATTTTAATCTCTTAACATTGTAGTATCTAGACCTCTCCTTTTAATCTGTTAACATTGTAGTATCTAGACCTCTCCTGTTAATCTCTTAACATTGTAGTATCTAGACCTCTAATGTTTATTTCTTAAAATTGTAGTATGTAGACCTCTCATATTAATCTGTTAAATTGTAGTATCTAGACCTCTCCTTTTAATCTGTTAACATTGTAGTATCTAGACCTCTCCTGTTAATCTGTTAACATTGTAGTATCTAGACCTCTAATTTTAATCTCTTAACATTGTAGTATCTAGACCTCTCCTTTTAATCTGTTAACATTGTAGTATCTAGACCTCTCCTGTTAATCTCTTAACATTGTAGTATCTAGACCTCTAATGTTTATTTCTTAAAATTGTAGTATGTAGACCTCTCATATTAATCTGTTAACATTGTAGTATCTAGACCTCTCCTTTTAATCTGTTAACATTGTAGTATCTAGACCTCTCCTGTTAATCTGTTAACATTGTAGTATCTAGACTTTTCCTTTTAATCTGTTAACATTGTAGTATCTAGACCTCTCCTGTTAATCCGTTAACATTGTAGTATCTAGACCTCTCCTTTTAATCTGTTGACATTGTAGTTTCTAGACCTCTCCTGTTAATCTGTTAACATTGTAATATCTAGACCTCTCCTGTTAATCTGTTAACATTGTAGTATCTAGAACTCTCCTGTTAATCTGTTAACATTGTGGTATCTAGACCTCTAATTTTAATCTCTTAACATTGTAGTATCTAGACCTCTCCTTTTAATCTGTTAACATTGTAGTATCTAGACCTCTCCTTTTAATCTGTTAACATTGTAGTATCTAGACCTCTCCTGTTAATCTGTTAACATTGTAATATCTAGACATCTCCTGTTAATCTGTTAACATTGTAATACCTAGACCTCTCCTGTTAATCTGTTAACATTGTAGTATCTAGACCTCTCCTGTTAATCTGTTAACATTGTGGTATGTAGACCTCTAATTTTAATCTCTTAACATTGTAGTATCTAGACCTCTCCCTTTAATCTGTTAACATTGTAGTATCTTGACATCTCCTTTTAATCTGTTAACATTGTAGTATCTAGACCTCTCCTGTTAATCTATTAACATTGTAGTATCTAGACCTCTCCTGTTAATCTGTTAACATTGTAATATCTAGACATCTCCTGTTAATCTGTTAACATTGTAGTATCTAGACCTCTCCTGTTAATCTGTTAACATTGTAGTATCTAGACCTCTAATTTTAATCTCTTAACATTGTAGTATCTAGACCTCTCCTTTTAATCTGTTAACATTGTAGTATCTAGACCTCTCCTGTTAATCTGTTAACATTGTAGTATCAAGACCTCTAATGTTAATCTCTTAACATTGTAGTATCTAGACCTCTCCTTTTAATCTGTTAAATTGTAGTATCTAGACCTCTCCTTTTAATCTGTTAACATTGTAGTATCTAGACCTCTCCTGTTAATCTGTTAACATTGTAGTATCTAGACCTCTAATTTTAATCTCTTAACATTGTAGTATCTAGACCTCTCTTTTAATCTGTAACATTGTAGTATCTAGACCTCTCCTGTTAATCTGTTAACATTGTAGTATTTAGACCTCTAATGTTAATTTCTTAATATTGTAGTATCTAGACCTCTCATATTAATCTGTTAACATTGTAGTATCTAGACCTCTCCTGTTAATCTATTAACATTATAGTATCTAGACCTCTCCTGTTAATCTGTTAACATTGTAATATCTAGACCTCTCCTGTTAATCTGTTAACATTGTAGTATCTAGACCTCTCCTGATAATCTGTTGACATTGTAGAATCTATACCTCTCCTGTTAATCTGTTAACATTGTAATATCTAGACACCTCCTGTTAATCTGTTAACAATGTAGTATCTAGACCTCTCCTGTTAATCTGTTAACATTGTGGTATCTAGACCTCTAATTTTAATCTCTTAACTTTGTAGTATCTAGACCTCTCCTTTTAATCTGTTAACATTGTAGTATCTAGAATCTAGACCTCTCCTGTTAATCTGTTGACATTGTAGAATCTAGACCTCTCCTGTTAATCTGTTAACATTGTAATATCTAGACACCTCCTGTTAATCTGTTAACATTGTAGTATCTAGACCTCTCCTGTTAATCTGTTAACATTGTGGTATCTAGACCTCTAATTTTAATCTCTTAACTTTGTAGTATCTAGACCTCTCCTTTTAATCTGTTAACATTGTAGTATCTTGACATCTCCTTTTAATCTGTTAACATTGTAGTATCTAGACCTCTCTTGTTAATCTATTAACATTGTAGTATCTAGACCTCTCTTGTTAATCTTTTAACAGTGTAATATCTAGACATCTCCTGTTAATCTGTTAACATTGTAGTATCTAGACCTCTCCTGTTAATCTGTTAACATTGTAGTATCTAGACCTCTAATTTTAATCTCTTAACATTGTAGTATCTAGACCTCTCCTTTTAATCTGTTAACATTGTAGTATCTAGACCTCTCCTGTTAATCTGTTAACATTGTAGTATCTAGACCTCTCCTTTTAATCTGTTAACATTGTAGTATCTAGACCTCTCCTTTTAATATGTTAACATTGTAGTATCTAGACCTCTCCTGTTAATCTGTTAACATTGTAGTATCTAGACCTCTCCTTTTAATCTGTTAACATTGTAGTATCTAGACCTCTCCTGTTAATCCTTTAACATTGTAGTATCTAGACCTCTCCTTTTAATCTGTTGACATTGTAGTATATAGACCTCTCATGTTAATCTGTTAACATTGTAATATCTAGACCTCTCCTGTTAATCTGTTAACATTGTTGTATCTAGACCTCTCCTGTTAATCTGTTAACATTGTGGTATCTAGACCTCTAATTTTAATCTCTTAACATTGTAGTATCTAGACCTCTCCTTTTAATCTGTTAACATTGTAGTATCTTGACATCTCCTTTTAATCTGTTAACATTGTAGTATCTAGACCTCTCCTGTTAATCTCTTAACATTGTAGTATCTAGACCTCTCCTGTTAATCTGTTAACATTGTAATATCTAGACATCTCCTGTTAATCTGTTAACATTGTAGTATCTAGACCTCTCCTGTTAATCTGTTAACATTGTAGTATCTAGACCTCTAATTTTAATCTCTTAACATTGTAGTATCTAGACCTCTCCTTTTAATCTGTTAACATTGTAGTATCTAGACCTCTCCTGTTAATCTGTTAACATTGTAGTATTAAGACCTCTAATGTTAATCTCTTAACATTGTAGTATCTAGACCTCTCCTTTTAATCTGTTAACATTGTAGTATCTAGACTTCTCCTGTTAATCTGTTAAATTGTAGTATCTAGACCTCTCCTTTTAATCTGTTAACATTGTAGTATCTAGACCTCTCCTGTTAATCTGTTAACATTGTAGTATCTAGACCTCTAATTTTAATCTCTTAACATTGTAGTATCTACACCTCTCCTTTTAATCTGTTAACATTGTAGTATCTAGACCTCTCCTGTTAATCTCTTAACATTGTAGTATCTAGACCTCTAATGTTTATTTCTTAAAATTGTAGTATGTAGACCTCTCATATTAATCTGTTAACATTGTAGTATCTAGACCTCTCCTTTTAATCTGTTAACATTGTAGTATCTAGACCTCTCCTGTTAATCTGTTAACATTGTAGTATCTAGACCTTTCCTTTTAATCTGTTAACATTGTAGTATCTAGACCTCTCCTGTTAATCCGTTAACATTGTAGTATCTAGACCTCTCCTTTTAATCTGTTGACATTGTAGTTTCTAGACCTCTCCTGTTAATCTGTTAACATTGTAATATCTAGACCTCTCCTGTTAATCTGTTAACATTGTAGTATCTAGACCTCTCCTGTTAATCTGTTAACATTGTGGTATCTAGACCTCTAATTTTAATCTCTTAACATTGTAGTATCTAGACCTCTCCTTTTAATCTGTTAACATTGTAGTATCTAGACCTCTCCTTTTAATCTGTTAACATTGTAGTATCTAGACCTCTCCTGTTAATCTGTTAACATTGTAGTATTAAGACCTCTAATGTTAATCTCTTAACATTGTAGTATCTAGACCTCTCCTTTTAATCTGTTAACATTGTAGTATCTAGACCTCTCCTGTTAATCTGTTAAATTGTAGTATCTAGACCTCTCCTTTTAATCTGTTAACATTGTAGTATCTAGACCTCTCCTGTTAATCTGTTAACATTGTAGTATCTAGACCTCTAATTTTAATCTCTTAACATTGTAGTATCTAGACCTCTCCTTTTAATCTGTTAACATTGTAGTATCTAGACCTCTCCTGTTAATCTCTTAACATTGTAGTATCTAGACCTCTAATGTTTATTTCTTAAAATTGTAGTATGTAGACCTCTCATATTAATCTGTTAAAATTGTAGTATCTAGACCTCTCCTTTTAATCTGTTAACATTGTAGTATCTAGACCTCTCCTGTTAATCTGTTAACATTGTAGTATCTAGACCTTTCCTTTTAATCTGTTAACATTGTAGTATCTAGACCTCTCCTGTTAATCCGTTAACATTGTAGTATCTAGACCTCTCCTTTTAATCTGTTGACATTGTAGTTTCTAGACCTCTCCTGTTAATCTGTTAACATTGTAATATCTAGACCTCTCCTGTTAATCTGTTAACATTGTAGTATCTAGACCTCTCCTGTTAATCTGTTAACATTGTGGTATCTAGACCTCTAATTTTAATCTCTTAACATTGTAGTATCTAGACCTCTCCTTTTAATCTGTTAACATTGTAGTATCTTGACATCTCCTTTTAATCTGTTAACATTGTAGTATCTAGACCTCTCCTGTTAATCTATTAACATTGTAGTATCTAGACCTCTCCTGTTAATCTGTTAACATTGTAATATCTAGACATCTCCTGTTAATCTGTTAACATTGTAGTATCTAGACCTCTCCTGTTAATCTATTAACATTGTAGTAATTAGACCTCTCCTGTTAATATGTTAACATTGTAGTATCTAGACCTCTCCTTTTAATCTGTTAACATTGTAGTATCTAGACCTCTCCTGTTAATCTGTTAAAATTGTAGTATCTAGACCTCTAATTTTAATCTCTTAACATTGTAGTATCTAGACCTCTCCTTTTAATCTGTTAACATTGTAGTATTTAGACCTCTCCTGTTAATCTGTTAACATTGTAGTATCTAGACCTCTAATGTTAATTTCTTAACATTGTAGTATCTAGACCTCTCATATTAATCTGTTAACATTGTAGTATCTAGACCTCTCCTGTTAATCTATTAACATTATAGTATCTAGACCTCTCCTGTTAATCTGTTATCATTGTAATATCTAGACATCTCCTGTTAATCTGTTAACATTGTAGTATCTAGACCTCTCCTTTAATCTGTTGACATTGTAGTATCTAGACCTCTCCTGTTAATCTGTTAACATTGTAGTATCTAGACCTCTCCTGTTAATCTGTTAACATTGTAGTATCAAGACCTCTAATTTTAATCTCTTAACATTGTAGTATCTAGACCTCTCCTTTTAATCTGTTAACATTGTAGTATCTAGACCTCTCCTGTTAATCTGTTAACATTGTAGTATTAAGACCTCTAATGTTAATCTCTTAACATTGTAGTATCTAGACCTCTCCTTTTAATCTGTTAACATTGTAGTATCTAGACCTCTCCTGTTAATCTGTTAAATTGTAGTATCTAGACCTCTCCTTTTAATCTTTTAACATTGTAGTATCTAGACCTCTCCTGTTAGTCTGTTAACATTGTAGTATCTAGACCTCTAATTTTAATCTCTTAACATTGTAGTATCTAGACCTCTCCTTTTAATCTGTTAACATTGTAGTATCTAGACCTCTCCTGTTAATCTGTTAACATTGTAGTATCTAGACCTCGAATGTTAATTTCTTAACATTGTAGTATCTAGACCTCTCATATTAATCTGTTAACATTGTAGTATCTAGACCTCTCCTTTTAATCTGTTAACATTGTAGTATCTAGACCTCTCCTGTTAATCTGTTAACATTGTAGTATCTAGACCTCTCCTTTTAATCTGTTAACATTGTAGTATCTAGACCTCTCCTGTTAATCTCTTAACATTGTAGTATCTAGACCTCTCCTTTTAATCTGTTAACATTGTAGTATCTAGACCTCTCCTGTTAATCTGTTAACATTGTAGTATCTAGACCTCTAATGTTAATTTCTTAACATTGTAGTATCTAGACCTCTCATATTAATCTGTTAACATTGTAGTATCTAGACCTCTCCTGTTAATCTATTAACATTATAGTATCTAGACCTCTCCTGTTAATCTGTTATCATTGTAATATCTAGACATCTCCTGTTAATCTGTTAACATTGTAGTATCTAGACCTCTCATTTTAATCTGTTGACATTGTAGTATATAGACCTCTCATATTAATCTGTTAACATTGTAGTATCTAGACCTCTCCTGTTAATCTATTAACATTATAGTATCTAGACCTCTCCTGTTAATCTGTTATCATTGTAATATCTAGACATCTCCTGTTAATCTGTTAACATTGTAGTATCTAGACCTCTCATTTTAATCTGTTGACATTGTAGTATATAGACCTCTCATGTTAATCTGTTAACATTGTAGTATCTAGACCTCTCCTGTTAATCTGTTAACATTGTAATATCTAGACCTCTCCTGTTAATCTGTTAACATTGTAGTATCTAGACCTCTCCTGTTAATCTGTTAAATTGTAGTATCTAGACCTCTCCTTTTAATCTGTTAACATTGTAATATCTAGACCTCTCCTGTTAATCTGTTAAAATTGTAGTATCTAGACCTCTAATTTTAATCTCTTAACATTGTAGTATCTAGACCTCTCCTTTTAATCTGTTAACATTGTAGTATCTAGACCTCTCCTGTTAATCTGTTAACATTGTAGTATCTAGACCTCTAATGTTAATTTCTTAACATTGTAGTATCTAGACCTCTCATATTAATCTGTTAACATTGTAGTATCTAGACCTCTCCTGTTAATCTATTAACATTATAGTATCTAGACCTCTCCTGTTAATCTGTTATCATTGTAATATCTAGACATCTCCTGTTAATCTGTTAACATTGTAGTATTAAGACCTCTAATGTTAATCTCTTAACATTGTAGTATCTAGACCTCTCCTTTTAATCTGTTAACATTGTAGTATCTAGACCTCTCCTGTTAATCTGTTAAATTGTAGTATCTAGACCTCTCCTTTTAATCTGTTAACATTGTAGTATCTAGACCTCTCCTGTTAATCTGTTAACATTGTAGTATCTAGACCTCTAATTTTAATCTCTTAACATTGTAGTATCTAGACCTCTCCTTTTAATCTGTTAACATTGTAGTATCTAGACCTCTCCTGTTAATCTCTTAACATTGTAGTATCTAGACCTCTCCTTTTAATCTGTTAACATTGTAGTATCTAGACCTCTCCTGTTAATCTGTTAACATTGTAGTATCTAGACCTCTAATTTTAATCTCTTAACATTGTAGTATCTAGACCTCTCCTTTTAATCTGTTAACATTGTAGTATCTAGACCTCTCCTGTTAATCTCTTAACATTGTAGTATCAAGACCTCTAATGTTAATCTGTTAACATTGTAGTATCAAGACCTCTAATGTTAATCTCTTAACATTGTAGTATCTAGACCTCTCCTTTTAATCTGTTAACATTGTAGTATCTAGACCTCTCCTGTTAATCTGTTAAATTGTAGTATCTAGACCTCTCCTTTTAATCTGTTAACATTGTAATATCTAGACCTCTCCTGTTAATCTGTTAAAATTGTAGTATCTAGACCTCTAATTTTAATCTCTTAACATTGTAGTATCTAGACCTCTCCTTTTAATCTGTTAACATTGTAGTATCTAGACCTCTCCTGTTAATCTGTTAACATTGTAGTATCTAGACCTCTAATGTTAATTTCTTAACATTGTAGTATCTAGACCTCTCATATTAATCTGTTAACATTGTAGTATCTAGACCTCTCCTGTTAATCTATTAACATTATAGTATCTAGACCTCTCCTGTTAATCTGTTATCATTGTAATATCTAGACATCTCCTGTTAATCTGTTAACATTGTAGTATCTAGACCTCTCATTTTAATCTGTTGACATTGTAGTATATAGACCTCTCATGTTAATCTGTTAACATTGTAGTATCTAGACCTCTCCTGTTAATCTGTTAACATTGTAATATCTAGACCTCTCCTGTTAATCTGTTAACATTGTAGTATCTAGACCTCTCCTGATAATCTGTTGACATTGTAGAATCTAGAACTCTCCTGTTAATCTGTTAACATTGTAATACCTAGACCTCTCCTGTTAATCTGTTAACATTGTAGTATCTAGACCTCTCCTGTTAATCTGTTAACATTGTGGTATGTAGACCTCTAATTTTAATCTCTTAACATTGTAGTATCTAGACCTCTCCCTTTAATCTGTTAACATTGTAGTATCTTGACATCTCCTTTTAATCTGTTAACATTGTAGTATCTAGACCTCTCCTGTTAATCTATTAACATTGTAGTATCTAGACCTCTCCTGTTAATCTGTTAACATTGTAATATCTAGACATCTCCTGTTAATCTGTTAACATTGTAGTATCTAGACCTCTCCTGTTAATCTGTTAACATTGTAGTATCTAGACCTCTAATTTTAATCTCTTAACATTGTAGTATCTAGACCTCTCCTTTTAATCTGTTAACATTGTAGTATCTAGACCTCTCCTGTTAATCTGTTAACATTGTAGTATCAAGACCTCTAATGTTAATCTCTTAACATTGTAGTATCTAGACCTCTCCTTTTAATCTGTTAAATTGTAGTATCTAGACCTCTCCTTTTAATCTGTTAACATTGTAGTATCTAGACCTCTCCTGTTAATCTGTTAACATTGTAGTATCTAGACCTCTAATTTTAATCTCTTAACATTGTAGTATCTAGACCTCTCCTTTTAATCTGTAACATTGTAGTATCTAGACCTCTCCTGTTAATCTGTTAACATTGTAGTATTTAGACCTCTAATGTTAATTTCTTAACATTGTAGTATCTAGACCTCTCATATTAATCTGTTAACATTGTAGTATCTAGACCTCTCCTGTTAATCTATTAACATTATAGTATCTAGACCTCTCCTGTTAATCTGTTAAATTGTAGTATCTAGACCTCTCCTTTTAATCTGTTAACATTGTAGTATCTAGACCTCTCCTGTTAATCTGTTAAAATTGTAGTATCTAGACCTCTAATTTTAATCTCTTAACATTGTAGTATCTAGACCTCTCGTTTTAATCTGTTAACATTGTAGTATCTAGACCTCTCCTGTTAATCTGTTAACATTGTAGTATCTAGACCTCTAATGTTAATTTCTTAACATTGTAGTATCTAGACCTCTCATATTAATCTGTTAACATTGTAGAATCTAGACCTCTCCTGTTAATCTATTAACATTATAGTATCTAGACCTCTCCTGTTAATCTGTTATCATTGTAATATCTAGACATCTCCTGTTAATCTGTTAACATTGTAGTATCTAGACCTCTCATTTTAATCTGTTGACATTGTAGTATATAGAACTCTCATGTTAATCTGTTAACATTGTAGTATCTAGACCTCTCCTGTTAATCTGTTAACATTGTAATATCTAGACCTCTCCTGTTAATCTGTTAACATTGTAGTATCTAGACCTCTCCTGATAATCTGTTGACATTGTAGAATCTAGAAATCTCCTGTTAATCTGTTAACATTGTAATACCTAGACCTCTCCTGTTAATCTGTTAACATTGTAGTATCTAGACCTCTCCTGTTAATCTGTTAACATTGTGGTATGTAGACCTCTAATTTTAATCTCTTAACATTGTAGTATCTACACCTCTCCCTTTAATCTGTTAACATTGTAGTATCTTGACATCTCCTTTTAATCTGTTAACATTGTAGTATCTAGACCTCTCCTGTTAATCTATTAACATTGTAGTATCTAGACCTCTCCTGTTAATCTGTTAACATTGTAATATCTAGACATCTCCTTTTAATCTGTTAAATTGTAGTATCTAGACCTCTCCTTTTAATCTGTTAACATTGTAGTATCTAGACCTCTCCTGTTAATCTGTTAACATTGTAGTATCTAGACCTCTAATTTTAATCTCTTAACATTGTAGTATCTAGACCTCTCCTTTTAATCTGTAACATTGTAGTATCTAGACCTCTCCTGTTAATCTGTTAACATTGTAGTATTTAGACCTCTAATGTTAATTTCTTAACATTGTAGTATCTAGACCTCTCATATTAATCTGTTAACATTGTAGTATCTAGACCTCTCCTGTTAATCTATTAACATTATAGTATCTAGACCTCTCCTGTTAATCTGTTAACATTGTAATATCTAGACCTCTCCTGTTAATCTGTTAACATTGTAGTATCTAGACCTCTCCTGATAATCTGTTGACATTGTAGAATCTAGACCTCTCCTGTTAATCTGTTAACATTGTAATATCTAGACATATCCTGTTAATATGTTAACATTGTAGTATCTAGACCTCTCCTGTTAATCTGTTATCATTGTAGTAACTAGACCTCTAATTTTAATCTCTTAACATTGTAGTATCTAGACCTCTCCTTTTAATCTGTTAACATTGTAGTATCTAGACCTCTCCTGTTAATCTGTTAACATTGTAGTATCTAGACCTCTAATGTTAATCTGTTAACATTGTAGTATCTAGACCTCTCCTGTTAATCTGTTAACATTGTAGTATCTAGACCTCTAATGTTAATCTCTTAACATTGTAGTATCTAGACCTCTCCTTTTAATCTGTTAACATTGTAGTAGCTAGACCTCTCCTGTTAATCTATTAACATTATAGTACCTAGACCTCTCCTGTTAATCTGTTAACATTGTAATATCTAGACATCTCCTGTTAATCTGTTAACATTGTAGTATCTAGATCTCTCCTGTTAATCTGTTAACATTGTAGTATCTAGACCTCTAATGTTAATCTCTTAACATTGTAGTATCTAGACCTCTCCTTTTAATCTGTTAACATTGTAGTATCTAGACCTCTCCTGTTAATCTGTTAACATTGTAGTATCTAGACCTCTCCTGTTAATCTGTTAACATTGTAGTATCTAGACCTCTCCTGTTAATCTATTAACATTGTATTATCTTGACATCTCCTTTTTATCTGTTAACATTGTAGTATCTAGACCTCTCCTGTTAATCTGTTAACATTGTAGTATTTAGACCTCTCCTGTTAATCTGTTAACATTGTAGTATCTTGTGTTAGTATGAACTACAGTTTGATGACGATGTGGTTTCAAGTGAGAACATATATTAATGAAGCCTGATTCACAGTTTCTTTTAAAACGATCAGACCTAAATGTCATTGCTTAGTTATTTATTTTTATGTCATTCAACATTTAAGACTACAGTCTAATTATTGAAAGAGACAACAAAAATATTTGTTCCAAAAGTATATCTTTTTTTTAATCTATTTTTCAAAGCATCAACGCAAACATTCCTACAGTGTCTAATAGTAATAAAGCAGAACACATCACATCTAACACTGATACAACCTCAGTCTATATAGAGGATTGACACATGAACTCAAGCAAAGCCCTCTGTTAGTCTACATGTCAGTGATCAATAAGACAGAGAACATCTGATCTCAGAACAGAGTCAAATCAGAGGAACCAGCAGCCTCTCTCCACAGGGCTGTGTGACTGAGGGGTCCTACCCAGAACAGTCAGCCCTCCTCAGGGTCTTGTTGACTGGAGTCTGGGATTTCTGCTGGGCTTCACAGGTCACTTCTCCTGCCTTGGTCCACTCCTGAGCAGTGAGAGTCAGGGTGCTGCTCCAGCTGTACAGGCCGTCCTTCTCCAGGACCCCAGGACTGGCCTCCTGCTTCTTGCTGGTCCCATCCACTTTCCAGCTCATGGTCCAGTCTGAGGGGAAGCCCTTGTTGGCCAGACACGTCAGTGTGGCTGTTGTTGTACTGGACAGCTCCTCACTAGAGGGGGGCAGGACGGTGAGGGTGGGGACACTGTTACCTGGAACAAACAGAACACATCAACTGAGTAACTACATCAAGTACAGCTTCAGTAAGATCTTCAGCAAAGCAGGGGTGTAAAGTGCTTAAGTAAAAATACTTTAAAGCACTTCTTAAGTAGTTTTTGTAGGGTATCTGTACTTTATTTGACAAATATAAAGACAAATATAAGCACCCACCTAATTACTATTATTATAAAAGCAAGCTCAAGCAGGACAAAATATATTCTAATGATGGGAGCCTACTAAACTGAAATAGATTTGAAACATTCATTTGCATAATGCATTTTCGCCGCTGCTCTGAGAGTGTTTATATTGTAGCCCTGTGAGTTTAAGACTTCATGACTGAGAGCTGTCCTTCATGACAACAGAACCCACAACAACCATTACTTTTATCACCATCTTCATCTGGACACTTGCTTTCTGCATTCAAGGTTACAATTTTCCGAATTTATTGTTGAAAACATTATTAGATCTACTCCATTTAAATGTATATCAAAGTTAATATTTCTATTCAGTACTTTGAATTACTATACTATTTCATTCACAGACATTTTTTCAGTCAATTTATCAGAATCCAGTGGACAGTACGTTGTGACTCAGACTCCTGCAGGTAAAGCTGTTCTCCCAGGACATACAGTCTCTCTGAACTGTATAACCAGCAGTAATGTTTACAACAATAACATTTTAGCCTGGTACCAACAGAAATCTGGAGGAGCTCCTAAACTCCTTATTTACTATGCTACAACACTTCAGTCTGGGACTCCTTCTAGATTCAGTGGCAGTGGATCTGGGAGTGACTTTACTCTGACCATCAGTGGAATCCAGGCTGAAGATGCAGGAGATTACTACTGTCAGAGTTTCCACTATCCCAAGAGTAAAGATGTGTTCACACAGTGATTTAGAGCCGTACAAAAACCTCCCTCAGTCAGACTGCACAGTGACTGTACTGCTACAGCTGGGACCTACTGCAGGTGCTGAGGGTGAAGAGACAGTGACATGGAACACTGATTAGTAAGGAGGTCAACTTTGAATATGTTTAGAAAGCATCATCATGTTCCCCATCATCATCATCATCATCATCGTTATCATGGTTGTAACTCATTATATTTGTCATGACCTGAAAGTTCACCATCTTCATCTGGACACTTGCTTTCTACGTACAAGGCATACGAATTATGAATATCTAAGTAATGATAATTAAGTAAGTAATGCAAGCATATAACAATATTAATGTCTCACAGCATTTCAGAATAAAACCTGATCCCTCTGTCAGGTTGTGAATTTCAAGAGACAAATCTACTATATTTATTGAGATGGTATAACATGATTATAACTCCTAATCCCTAAAACAGTGTTTCCCAAACCTCTCCTTAAGTACCCGAGGAAGTCCACATATTATTTTATTCCAGAATTAGTACAGCTGATTTACCTAATGAGGGGCTTGCTGATTAGGTGACCATTAGAATCAGCTGTGCTAGTTCTGGAACACATCAAATAAGTGGACTGTCTGGGGGACTTGAAGAGTCGGCAGGTAGCTTAGTGGTTAAGAGCGTTGTGCCAGTAACCGAAAGGTTGCTGATTCTAATCCACGAGCCGACTAGGTGAAAAATCTGTCGGTGTGCCCTTGAGCAAGGCACTTAACCCTATTTGCTCCTGAGTGTCTGCGAAAAGGTTTGGGAAACACTGCCCTGAAATGACCTGTGGTGCAGTCAACACAAAACCTCTCTCCTGTCACGCCCTGCTAGAACCTTCCAACACCAACCCAGCCTTTAATTGAGCCCAGCCGAGGCTAGTTTACCAATCAAGGCTATGATTGGCTGGGCAATCAGCCACTCCACTCTTCAAATACACTGTCTCTGTGGGACTAAGAAAGTCTGGAGTTTATATGTTAGTTGTACACCGTAGCAAAACGTTTTACATTGGAAAAAGATTTGAAACGAATACGTGAGTTTCTATTGGACAAAATCAGATAGGTCCCTCCCCGTTCTTTTCCGTTTCCTACTGTTTGCTTCTGTTTGGTTCCGGTAGGCTCCTTGTGAATACACCTTAGGGTGTAAGAACCAAACTGATACTTTATTGCTTAGTTTAATGGACTTTAGAGGTCATAATGGATGTAATTGAAGTCAATTTCTAATGTGGTGCAACTGTGAATATTATAATTTTTTATTCAACTTTTTCTTTATGTTGTTGTTGTTTGTTATTGTTGTTTGGTTTTATGTTATTATTTTAACATTATTTTATTATTGTCCATTTAACTATTCTTGCTATCCCAATTTGTGCCTTGCTTGGACATTGGTATTGTAGTTGTCACGTCCTGTATTTCTGTTGGAAAAAATAAACAAAAGGAAGCAAACAGAGCAAAACGAGTTTCAATTGGAAAAATGTAGATAGGTCCATCCCTGTTTCGTTCTGTTTGCTCCTGTTTAAGAAACATTTTGCAACAGAATCGGCGGAATGAATACACCCCTGTTTGCATAGATTAGACACTTTGCATAGACAGCACATGCTTCAGTGGTCTGGGATTGTTTATATCCCTGTGAGTTTAACACTTCATGACTGAGAGCTGTCCTTAATGACAACAGAACCCACAACAACCATGACTTTTATCACCATCTTCATCTGGACACTTGTCTTCTACATACAAGGTATAAGAATGATTCATATCTAAGTAATGATAATTGAGTAAGTAATCATGGGTATCTCAGGATAAAGTATTCATTACATATTTCAGATATTACAAAGTGTTCTGTTTGTTTCTCTCACCATTTAATATTCAGAATCCAGAGGACAGTACACTCTGACTCAGACACCTGCAGTGAAAGCTGTTGGCACTGGAGAGACGGTCAACATTGGATGTAAACTCAGCAGTGGTATATACAGCAATTACCTGCACTGGTACCTACAGAGACCTGGAGAAGCTCCTAAACTCCTCATTTATTACATTAACAGCAAGTTCACTGGGACTCCATCTAGATTCAGTGGCAGTGGATCTAGGACTGACTTCACTCTGTCCATCAGTGGAGTCCAGGCTGAAGATGCAGGAGATTACTACTGTCAGAGTTTCCACTATCCCAATAGTGTCAGGGTGT